>NC_134485.1:336300308-336502808 GCF_040206685.1 Ascaphus truei | reverse complement strand
TGGATTCTATGTTCTGCTCTCTTACCTCAGAGCTTACACAACTCTCCCCCCTCGTGTCTCTTCTATTTGCCATACAGGGACGCCATGCATCTCAAGATGAGCTGGCAGCCTCCGCTTTCCTGGCAGTGCAACTTGATCAGGATTTTAATGGGGAGCCGGTGCAGGTGCGAGTGTGTATGGGCAAGGAACCCCGTCATTTCATGGCCATCTTCAAAGGAAAGCTGGTCATATTTGAGGTATCCCTATATTATCTCACGCTCTCTCACCCCCTATTAGATAATATGCAGCTTCTTATTTTTATTTAATACACTTAATAATGTGTCAATGATATATAAATGTGCAGATATGCATATATTAAAACGGACAATTGCCCTAACGGTGTGTAACAATGATAAAATGATTAACAATTATTATTAACTCTGATAGTGAAGAATAAGCGGTATAACAGGACTGGCAGAATAGAAAATGGACTATCTAGAATCCCAGCTGCTTCTAAGGGGTGAACCAAAACCCTGCTGTATATATATTCAAAAGGCACAAAAGTTAGAAGGGGGGGAGACAATATTTAAATCCATAAATAAACTCTCTCTCTAATATATATACAGGAAGTCCTCGCTATCCAACGTTTCACTTTACAATGAAAGGCATATCCAACGCTTTAAAATGCAACCCTATGGGCTGTTTTTCGATGCCGGAATGCGTTATCCAACGCTCACTGCCACTGATTAACATGGGAGTCACTTTACAACGGTTTCACTATCCAACGCTACTTCCAGAACGGATTCTGTTGGATAACCGAGGACTGCCTGTATATATTATATATACATATATATATATATATACATTCTTGCTTGCTTTATTCAATGTACCATCTCCGGAAGAAGAGATCAGTGTATCTCGAAAGCTCGCACAAATAAAAGCATTTCGTTAGCCACAGAACGGATATTCATTTTTGATTATTAAAGCTCGGATAGCACAGTACCGATATATATATACACACACAGCCATATACACACACAGCCATATACCATCTAACATGTTTCATTTCACATGCTGCCCAGTGATAAGGGTGTACGTTTTCAATGGACTCTGGGTTTAAGAAAAGGGAAGCAGAGGCAATAAATTCATTAACAATGGGATGAAATTAGATGTGTGCCTTAAAGGTCATATACTATAAAGCCATCAGAACATACATATCATAGTTATTCTCTCTGTCGGAATACAAACAGATTATTCCCTAATTAGTAGCCAAACAAATTATTTAGATTAGATTTATTTATAGCCAGTTTTGACCGAATTCTCATTTATGGGTTGTGAGACAAAAAATGTCTGTATATCCACCTTCACTAATACAGTATTTGCTACTTCCCCATATCCATTCTGCTAAATATAATCAATATATACACTTCATTCTGCCCCCTAAACAATTAGGGCCATATATACTAAATGGTACCAACCTTTACTACTCCCTAACTCTAATTTAAATGAATAGAAGTTAAGGGGTGCTATAGATTAGCCTATTTGTTTTGTCTAATCCTAAATGTTTTGTCTTTTAAAAAAAAAAAAAATTAACATGCTAACATCAGTTTTCATGTGATCTTCCAACCACCGTGGTGAAATAAATGAGGATTATTGATGGGTGCGTGTGTTTTCCTGCGCGTGTAGGGAGGCACTTCACGAAAGGGGAATGAAGAGCCAGAGCCCCCAGTGAGGCTGTTTCAGATTCATGGGACTGACCCTTACAACACCAAAGCAGTGGAAGTTCCTGCCTTCTCCTCATCCCTGAACTCCAATGACGTGTTCCTGCTCAAGACACAGTCTGAGCATTACCTGTGGTATGGAAAGGTGAGCGTGGTCAGCCACTAGCAAGTCTTTGTTTGTTTGAAATTCTGCCATCATATTAATACAGTGGAAGCTGACTCGAGCTATTCGGCTTGGCCCAATGTGCAACCCTCTCATACTAAAATAATTATAGGGTGAGTTATAAATAGGGACTGGGATTTTCGGTTTATTTTTTCTGCTTGTCTCCAGTGTTTTTGTTTTATTTAATCATCGGTGTTAACAATGAAAAAAAAGAATGGCCACATATTTGAATTTGGTGTTCATCCGTGCACTCCTTTTTGTTTCCATACACCCCTTACTTTGCATTTGTGTCCTAACTGTGACTGGGCTGCTACAAGAGGTGGAACGCAATAGGAAATTATGCGTTTATTTGCGTTTTTTTATCGGTTTCAACTGAAAGTGTTATATGTCGGTGGTGTTCTTCGGTCAAAACCTTCTGCTCTACTCCGCAGGGATCCAGCGGTGATGAACGTGAAATGGCCAAGCAGCTGGCTGCCATTCTGTCTGGTGGCGGTGAGGAGACGCTGGCAGAGGGGCAGGAGGCAGTGCAGTTTTGGGAGCTACTGGGTGGGAAGGCTCCGTATGCTAATGATAAGAGGTACAAACCCTATACCTAATGTGGCTCTCAGTCTGTTTTAGTCCATTTTAGTAATCATTTTTTAGTTTTGGGCCATCTTTTGGATGAAAGATTTAATAATCTGCCACCATATCAAGGTAAAAACTGTAATCATTTGTATTTAATATAGCGCTTTTCTCCCAATGGGACTCAAGTGTTTCACAATTACAGTATAGTGTGCGGTAAGCAACATTGTACATAGGATCTTTACAGACACAGTAGGCAAACCCAAATTACACAAGCCCTAAATTATACATTGTAGTCTGTGCTGTGTCGTATAATTAAGTATAGTCCCACTATTTCCCTTTCATGGAGGCAAAACATGTTATGGCAAATGATAAAAGTGTGTACCACAATTCTCCAAAATATAATGTATACTTTAATGAATGGGAAGATTTTCCAACACATAAAATACTTTTAAACGCCATTGTATTAGCAGACTTTTCCTGGAATATACCTGTTAAGAACAAATATGCTTTTATATTTGTATATATCTCTTAGAGACTACAGTATGTACATATGTATGTAGGGGATTGGATTAACCAGGGAAAATCCTCACAGGATCTATGGTAAAAAGAGAGAGATTGAATGGTTATCTGTACCTGCAGGGGTCAGTAACACATTGCATAGAGAGGGGTGTAGACTTGGAAAACAGCTCCGTCTATACCAGTGGCCATTCACTTTTGCTCATCGGTGTACACAATTTCAACTCTTATTCGCATTTCTCCTCTCATTGTTCTCAGCCACCATTAAATAACTCTGCGAATGCCTAATATACATGTTGTATGGTGGACTAGGACATTTGGTCACGGCTGTTTTGCCGCAACCAAATCTCCGGCGGTCTTTAGCCGCTACTCAGGTCGCCGCAGGGACCTCCAGCTACCGGCTGCTTCATCGCCAAGGTAAGTCCCTAATCTTACCCCCTTACCCTATAAACCCCTAATCTTAATCCCTAATACTAACGCTACCCCCTACCCTAAAAACTTTAACCCCTTACCCTAAAATCCATTACCCGTGCCTATCCCTTTACTTTAAAAGCCTATTCCCTTACACTAAAACCCCTATCCTTAAATTGACTTACCTTGGAGAAGCGGTCGGCAGCGGAGCATCCAGCGGCTGCAGCGGAGGGCCCCTCTGCAGCCGGATGCTGGCAGAAACGTGGTCGCCGCGAGGCGCCCTTTGACCAAATGTCCGATTCAAGCTGTATGGGGCCTCATGACAATGCAAACACTTGCACTGGTTTTGAGGCCAGAGAGCCTGAGTCTGAAAAGCATGCAGGTAAGGGAAAACACAATACGTATATTTGTTGTCACTTCTATGACCTTTAGTGGAGGAAACAATGCAACAGATTACTGTGATGTAACAGAAAGGTAGAAGTGAAAATCCCCACCGATGTTTTATATACATATTTCACTCAAATAGAAAATCACCAGAGCATTTCACACTGAAGTAAAGTCTGGGCTGACATGAAGATCCTTTTATCAATGAAGATCATTCTGTGGACATGTTGTGCTCCAAATCACCTCTAGGATTTTATTGCAGACTTCAGCAAGAGGTACACGATTTCCACCCACGGCTATTTGAGTGCTCTAACAAGATCGGGCGCTTTATTGTGACTGAGGTCACCAACTTTACCCAGGATGACCTTGACCAGAGCGATGTTATGCTCCTGGACACTTGGGACCAGGTGAGAGGGGAGATGAGTGTCCAAGATCTTCAGGGTGAGGAGAGACATTTGCATGCAGATTCTTTTTTTCTAGGAGATAATTTAGGGGTTAGGAGAGAAGTGGTAATGACAACAGAATGTACAAATATTAGGGGTAAAAAGAATTTGCCCAAATAGAGGAGTGAAGAAGAAATGAGGAATGGAGGATCTGTGGGGGAATAAGAGAAGGGACGGCAATAACAGGGGTAAAGTGAAAGTAACTCAGTGAGGGGATTGAAGAACAGCAGAAGTACATGGTTAATTTGAGGGGTGATAAGGGAATTCCCTTAGAGCAGAAACTACCTGATGGTAACACAATTTAAGAAGTTTATTAAAATCTATTGAAGTGCTAGTATAGACCATAGGGCATATTTACTAATTGGTGCTCTGCCATAACACACCTTCTGAGGCCGGTACACACCCTACAACCCATTCATTTGAATGGACCATAATGTTTATTTTGGGGCTGAAAGGTATCTTGTTGAATAGCAGCGCTTGGTAAATGTGGTCTTTTATTCCAAATCTGAATTTACAGACCAAGGAAATATTAGTCCCACCATTATCAATATTTTGGTCTGCTTGTTTCTTAGTTACCACATCACACCCCTTTACTTCCTTCACTCCCTTTCCTTAAAGATATTCCTGTGGATTGGATCAGAGGCCAATGAGACAGAGAAGAAGGAGGCACCTGTAACTGCTCAGGAGTACCTGAAGACACATCCCAGTGGCAGAGACCCTGAAACCCCCCTACTCATCATCAAACAAGGGTTTGAGCCACCAATCTTTACAGGATGGTTTCTGGCGTGGGACGCACAGAAATGGAGTGTGAGTGCTCATTAATGGGAACACACCTTGTGTCCCCATATGAATCTTTATTCTACTTAAGGAGAGTGTTAGATTTCATGATTTGAAGTTGAAATTCTGAAGCAAAAAAATTAGAATACAGACTCAAGAGAATAAAGCATTTTAAAGAACACATTTACATTTCCGATGCCTCGCCCCTCTAAGCGTTCAATTCATCAGGTCAATGGGAGTTAACACTGGATACGCCCACATGTACCGGCGCTTAATAAATCGGCCACAAAAATGTCTTGCTCAGTGCCTCATTGTTCTCTTGTAACCTTGATTCCTGAGAAGTAGTTTCCAACAATTTGATTTTTTAAAGCTAATGATTTTATCCAAAATCAGATGTTTTGGAGGGTGAAGCCAAGCAGGTCAATTTGCAAAGCCATTTCTTTAAGAGACTCCAAGTAGATAATAGAGTACAGATGCATATGAATAGCACTGGATAATCCTGGACACGATACATAAAGCTTGGCCCCCTGCAGAAGCACTTACTAGAATTCCCTCCTTCTGTCTCTGTATGTTCTCCCTACCTACCAATTACATTGTAAGCTCCTCGGAGCAGGGACTCCTCTTCCTTAATGTTACTTTCATGTCTGAAGCACTTATTCCCATGACCTAATTTATATTATTTGTTATTTATAAGATATGTATTATTTCTGTGAAGCGCTATGTACATTTATGGCGCTATATAAATAAAAACATACAATACAATACAGTGAGGAGCATATAAAAGGTAATCTTGTCATAATGAACACTTCCTGAGTTAACTTGGTCCAGGTATGTTATGGGTCCAAGTCAGGAGTAGGCAGAAGGTTCACTGTGAAGGTCATCGCCTTCTCTATAGGTATTTAAACGGTTTCCCTTTTTACGACTGTGGTTTTGAACTGGTGTTCTCCATCTTTCTATATATCTATCTTTATCTCTTATGTTCCTTCATATTCATTCAAGAATATTCATCTCTTGCTCTCTGCACTATAGGGTGGGAAATCATATGAAGAACTGAAGAAAGAGTTGGGTGATGCCGCAGCAATAACCAGAATTACACGGGTGAGTGGCTTCATCAGAACCACTTGTAAACCACAGCTGCTTGGTGCAATTCAAAACATAAGGACATTTGAGTCCAGACACTTCCATGCATTAATCTCCACCATTTTACCTCCCTCTGGAAGAATAAAAACAACTCATCACATTAAATAATTTCTGATTCCTCTGTGACCTTCTAGTAACTGTCCTTTTAAGATGAGATTCATATCCCTCTCCCCATGACCACAGTACACATAGGCCTCCATGTATTAAAATAAAAGTAGTGCAATTCAAGGGCAAAACCTATTGTTCCAGATGTACCAATAAGAAAACTTTTATTGCTTTAATAATATGTTTTTCTTTGATATATATATATATATATATATATATATATATATATATATATATATATATATATATATATACACTGCCGATGTATTGCCCCAGAATTGCACCACTTTTGCCTTCTTACATACGGCCCATATTTTGGAAATTTGTCAAGCTGGTGTATCAATGTGTACTGAGAGCCTCACTAAAACATCATTACATATTGGTTTCAGTGTCAGAGTCTTGGCTGACGTAAACAGGTTTTCCCCGAGGATTCACCTGTACTTTGCACAATCCATTCTCCCCTCTATCCTGACAAGCTTCCCAGTCCCTGCTGTAGAGAAGCATCCCCATAACATGATGTTGCCACCACGCTTGAACGTTAGGATGGTGCTGACTGGGTGATGTGCAGTTTTGGGCTTACGCCAGATGTAACACTTGGAATTTAAATTCAACAACTTGTGACATTATTGGTAGGGGGTGAATACTTCTGCAATCCACTGTATGTCTTATTTCAAACCTCATCTACGATGTAACTATGAAAACTACTAGGTCTCAACACAAACCATTAAATCAACGCCTATATATTATTTAAGGTCACAGTAATAGCATGTTCTTGTATAGCGCTGCTAGTTTTACGTAGCGCTTTAGAGACATTTTGCAGGCACAAGTCCCTGCCCCGTGGAGCTTACAATCTATGTTTTTGGAGCCTGAGGCACAAGGAGATAAAGTGACTTGCCCAAGGTCACATGGAGCCGACACCAGGAGTTGAACCAGGCTAACCTGCAGCAATCTCAGTGTCAGTCAGTGTCTTTACTCGCTGAGTCGCTCCCTTTATTGACAAATGTTGTACAGAAATATTTCTTGGTTGTTTTTTTGTGTGTACGTTTAGTGAATTTCCTTGTTTGAGAAAAATGTCAAAATTAAATAAGCATAGACAATCACAGTGATATTACACCATATAGTTTCCAATGAACAGAGGATAGCTCCGCTAATGCTGGTTTTGTCACTCACGTCCATGTCTGCTGATAGTATAGCTTCTCCTATTGGCTAGGCAAAATATTTCCTCATACTTTGTAGACATAACATGGGTGCCTAATTATAACATTAACTTGGTTAATAAAATATAAAAGGCCAAACAACCCATACGTCCATTTTAATCTGGAAAAGTGTCACGGTCCTTGTTTTTGCAGTGATAACCACAGCAAGCCATCTCTCTCTCTCTCTCTCTCTCTCTCTCTCTCTCTCTCTCTCTCTCTCTCTCTCTCTCTCTCTCTCTCTCTCTCTCTCTCTCTCTCTCTCTCTCTCTCTCTCTCTCTCTCTCTCTCTCTCTCTCTCTCTCTCTCTCTCTCTCTCTCTCTCTCTCTCTCTCTCTCTCTCTCTCTCTCTCTCTCTCTCTCTCATTAAAACGATGTAACCACTTGTTTAGAGGAAGGCATAGTAATTGTTGCAAACAAATATATTTTAGTGGGGGGGCGGGGGGGGGGTAAACTTTGGCGAACGTTGTTTTAGGACTTGTGTTTGACTTTTTAGGGATACAAAAGAAACTCAATTTCAGAATCGCTATGTGATTTGGAATGGGGCTGGAATAGTAACTGGGAGTAAATATATTTCTGGAGTTTTCCACCACATTACTTCATTTAAAACTGAGTCATTTATTTTAGTTTAGATATAAAGTCATTTTTCTGTGCTTTTTCCATTACAAAAACACCAGTGGTTGTAGATACCCAATGAGAGCAAATTAAGATCCTTACATCACTTTTTGCCTTGCTTCTGGGACAGATCTAATCAGGAAGAAGATGAATGATCGTTGCAGCAGCCGCTCCAAATTACTGGGACTCACCAGGTAAAAATTAAAAGCAGTGCTTTATTGGAGTTACATTAAAATAGAAACACTCAGGACAAACAAAAATAGAAGAGCCGCCTCCCACGCGTTTCGGGCATGGACTGCCCTTTCTCAAGGAGTATACTTGACTTATACTTATACTCCTTGAGAAAGGGCAGTTCATGCCCGAAACGCGTGGGAGGCGGCTCTTCTATTTTTGTTAGTCCTGAGTGTTTCTATTTTAATGTAACTCCAATAAAGCACTGCTTTTAATTTTTACCTGGTGAGTCCCAGTAATTTGGAGCGGCTGCTGCAACGATCATTCATCTTCTTCCTGATATTTCGGATCGTGCCCGCGCCGGGGAGTGACGTCACTCACCTTCGACACAGTTACACGAGGAGAGAGAGAGCGAGAGCAACGGAGGACGGCTTCATCGTGAGTACTTGCAACTCCAGGCTGATCCTTATTATTTTACACTTCATACCACGGACATTTGCTATTGTCAGTTTAGTAGCTGTAAACTCTCCAACACCCTCTCCCTACTTATGCTCCTCTATCTCCATTATGCTCATCACTGGCATGTACCATAAGGTATAGTGCCTTTGAGCTTTCCAGGCGGCTTTCTCTATCTACAGGTCTAATCAGGGTCTGCTTCTTTTTAGGATGTGAATGGAGTTGCTCTGTCCCCAAGCAGCCCCGCCCCAAGCAACAGTTATCAAGGTTACCCCCTTGATGCCCTGAAGGGAAAGCAGAAACATGAGCTTCCTGAGGGGGTGGATCCCAGTAAGAAAGAGGTGAGTTGACTTTCTGGGAGGGAACAGGACACGAGTGCGAGGGACAGAGAACCCGAGAGCAGCCTCCTATGATAGGAACATCACATACAGTAAGATACACGAAGGTTAGACCAAATGGTTAATCAAACCAAGTATTCTGTCTCAAACAACGGTGGGTACTGGAAGCTTTTGGCGAGCATGGCCATTCTAGAGCATCTCCCACAACTGTGTAGATTTGTCTATTCTGCTGCTATCTTATTATGGACTTCCTCTACATGAATAGATGTAATCCTTTTTTATAACTGTTAATGCTACACTATGCGCTGTCACAACCTCCGGAGGTAGTACATTCCAGAGGTTGATTGTGCACTGTGAATGCAAAAAACAAATCTATTTAAATTAGCTTATTTCAATGAAATACCTTTTCGGCATTGAGACTTAGAATACGGCCGTGCCTATAGTGCCGTCGTTAGCGACGGCGACACGGCTGGTGACGTCACCCGTCGCCACCGGCGAAAGTTATGTTTCGCCGGGCGACAGGGTCGCGGTATTTCGGCAATTTGATTTGTTAAAAGGCCGTCATGTGACGGCCCTTGAAAAATCAAATGTTCCCGGCTTCAGATTTTCGTGCCATCGCGTGCACTATAAGCGGCAATGTATTTGTTTTCGGGCAACGTCGCGTCGCCGGACACTATAAGCGCGGCCTAAGCCTTAAAATGTTTTTGTTTTTTTAAATGTACTTGCTGCATGTCTGTTAAAATGTTTCTACTGTTACGAACTGGATTTCTCGCCGAGATCAACCCAGTTTGGTGAGGATCAGTGATGAGAGGAAGAATAGCCGTTCTGTTACAATTGTTATATTTTGTATTCTGAAATTAGTAAGGAGATGGGCCTGCAATCAGCCCGGTCCACCTCATCTCTGCCTCGCTTAGGAAACACTTTACTTGTTGTGGATTTACAGTAAATGAATCTTGTATGTTTTCCCATTACCAAATTATTGTGCAACTTTGTAAGGAGAGGTGCAACTTCATGGAAGACATTTAAAAAAAAAAAAAAAAAAAGGCCTTTGGAGTTTAATTGGTGTTAATGTAATGTACAGTATGGTCAGAGCTGCTCTAAAGTGCGTCCTTCCTTGCCCGGCCCATATTAGGAAGTCACACCATGGGTTTTAATAGGAACCTTAAATTGACCACAGCAGCTCAACAGGGTACCTTGTCTCAAACTTTTTTAGGTTTTTTACGCCCGACTTTTTTATTTTCTATAATTGTTGGTGTGCAGATATGTAGGTTATTTCTTAGACTTGCAGGTAACAAAGTCCCTAGGAACATGCTGGTTTAACCCTGTGTTTGCCTTGGGTATAAAAATAAGAGGTTGAGAAGAGGAACAAGAGGATTCTGGGTATTTGTTTCCCGTTAAACACCATGAAAAACTTCTTTAGATACGCGATTTAAAATGAGTCATCCTTTCAGCCACTAATCTTGCTTTATTTCAGAGTTACCTCTCTGACCGAGAATTTATCGTTGCCTTTGGGATGCCTAGAGGAGAATTTTCTGCGTTACCTGCCTGGAAACAGCTGAACATGAAAAAGGAAATGGGACTTTTTTAAAGCACCTTCCCCTGTGATGCCACCTTGGAATCGCGGGCATTACCAAAAGATCATTTTTTTGAAAAGGACAAAGCCAATAATTAACCCCTTTGCAAACGGGCAGCTCAATGCATTGAATGCCTTTGCCGCTAAACCAGAGGTGCAAAATGATAGGAGAAAAAAAAATGAGCAGGTACTGCAATGAATGGTTACTGTACCCCAGCATAAATCATGTCAATGCTGGCATGGCCTTCAAAGCATAATACTGCAATACATTGCTACATCCTTCAGGCACTGAAGGCATTTTACATAATTAGGAGCCCAAATGCTAGTTTGGTGGTCTAATTTATGGGCATCAAATGTGGAACTATGATGGTGGATTTGGGGTGCAAATGTACCATGCGAGGACTTGGTGAGGGTGTTATTCTTCTCTGCCTCACCGTAGATTTGAGGTCAATACTACAACATACAAATAATCAACCTGGTTGCATGTGTACTGTACTATTTTATGCCAATAGAGAGATGGGTAACCACAATGTCACACATGCCAAAATGGTACCCCACCTCTAGGGTGCCTTATTACACTGAAAAAAAGATAATTAGCACGAGGTCACAAGATTTGAAACTTTCTGTTGAATTTTGACGTGTCTTCCAGTTTGCTTCTGTAGATACCAATGTCAATAAAAACGTATCCCCCTTACCTGCTGGGGCAGGCTGCAGTAAATGAAGATTAATGTATATTTCTTTATACTATCTAAATTTTAAAACGCAAACCCCGCACAATGCATGGACCAATCCCTGTTCCTGCTCCGCAGATATGACTGTTTATGCAAACCATTAAAGTTTTAATTAAACATATTGTTATGGCTCTGAAATGAAATGTCATTAATTATATCGTCTTTAGAAGATTTGTGATTAAGTTGTCAAACGTTCATTTGTTTTCTATAAACAAACTAATTAAACAGAACACTATTTCTGTGTATTTACATATGTCACGGGAGACCAGGACCATTTACCCCAGGGATTAATACACTAGACAGAACTGCAGAGTTGACCAAAAATTAATTTAGTGGAAAGTTTCCACAAACTTCCAGTACAACACACACACACGGTAACAACCTAAAGTCCTAGGTGCGGGGACCTCCGGAAGCTTACCCATATGCACGTTCCCAAATTGCGCCGCTGTACTCTGTAGATTGACGCTCAAAAGGTTGGAGTTTAGCTGGTCCCAGATTATCCTGCCAGGAAAGTCCATCAGCATTGCTGTGCTCGCTCCCCTTCTTGTGCGGTACAATGAAGTCATACTCCTGTAAGGCCAAACTCCACCGCAACAGTTTGGCATTATCCTCTGCGACCTGCTGCAACCACCTAAGGGGATTGTGGTCCCTAATGACCGTGAAAGGGCAGCCGTACATATATGGCTGGCGTTTCCGGAGGGCCCACACTATGGTCAAGAACTCCTCAATCATAACATAGGCTGCCTCCCGATCTAGCAATTTGCCACCCAGGTACACGATTAGGTGTTTGACCCCATCAGTACACACATGACTCAGCACTGAGCCGATGCCAAAGTTAGAGGCATGGGTCTGAATCAGGAACCGCTTGCCATCGTCAGGAGCTGCCAAGATCAGAGCACTTGCCAGGGCAGCCTTGAGAGTGAAGAAGGCACTCTAACATTCCAGTGACCAGGCTACTGTGCGAGGGAGCCCTTTTTTGGTCAGGTCTTTTAGGGGTTTGGCCAGCGAACTGTAGTGGGGTACAAATTTGTGGTAATACCAAGCGGTCCCTAGAAATGCTAGTACCTATTTCTGGATCTTGGGAGCCAGCCACCCCACACTGGCTTCCACTTTGGTGGGCTCGGGATTGAGATGCCCCCAGGCACCTAAAGGTATCTTTGCCTTCGTTTGGTCATCTCTCCATACAATGTGTATAATGAAGGCGCAAGACAGCCAACAACAGAGTCCATTCAGTTCAAAATAGGAGCCAGATAAAGATGATCCCTTTCTCTCGATGTTGCGATCGTCCTTGCCGTCCCAACGACGATCGCAATACCAAGAGAGAAAGAGATCATCTTTATCTGGCTCCTAATTTGAACTGAATTGACTCAGTTTTTTTCTCTGATTTTAACATAAAGAAGTCTACTCTATACCCTTTCAAAGAGGCTGTCTTGCGCCTTCATTATCCACATTGTATGGAGAGACGGCCAAACGAAGGAAAATATACCTTTAAGGACCTGTGGTCAGGCACTGACATGTAAGTGCATATCTCACCAGATTGCGAAAAAGGTTTTTTTTAAACGTACTTTACTCGTTTTCTTCTTATTTCGAGGTGTGCTGAATTATTTTCTTCAACACTTGACTATTTGGACTGGGAACGGTCCTTTTTCATGCAGCACCCACATTGAATGTTGAGTAACCTCTATCCTTAGCTTAGCGCTTTCCTTTAAATTGTATATTGAGATGCCCCCAGCCTACCATGTGCCTGAGGTATACGACCTTTGCCATCCCGATTTGATACTTGGCCAGCTTTAGCGTAAGCCCGGCCTCCTGGATGCAGGCCAGGACCACCGCTACATGTGTAAGGTGGACGGACCGTGTTACTAAAGACAGGTCGTCCAAGTACGCCTGAGCATACCCTCCAGCAGGAAAGGTGGAGGTGTTTCTATATTATATGTAAATCACGTTAATGAGATCTATTAAAAGTCATCTAGCTTACTTTGCAAAACAAGTCACATGTGAAGAACTTGGTTTCTGCTCTTTAGATCTATTTTATTTCTTTTGCCTAAATGTTTCTCAATAACACCGTCATTTTAGTAACACACAAAATATGAGATAATGGAGGCACGATAGTGAGAAGACATGCTTAAGATAAAAAAAAATAAAAAATTGTCAGTGGCACAGTTCAAATAGATATTCACCAATCCTGTTCAGAATCCAAATTTATATACATTTCATTTCTCCTTTATGCTTGAATACAAATGTGGTTCAAACAATACATACATTTTGCAAACTTTGTTTACAAAAAAATATATCTATCTTCGTGTCCATGTGCCTCCACAAGGCTTTGCTTGGTCCTTTTATTTACAGCTAGCTGGCGTCTGTAGGCTCCGTCTGTTCTCCACACTCAAATCGCACAAAGTCGAGCACACTCACTCCATGCGGCTGCACATATTGACCCACTGTCAGGCTGGGCTCCAGCAGGAAGGACTGGGCCAGCATCCTGGTCTCCATCTCCCCACCAGGCAGGTCCTCCAGCGATCCCACCGACAGAGGGCTCATGCCCACCACATGCTGGCCCAGCCTGCGACCCAGTTCAGAGACGCTGCCCTTGAGGTTGCGGTCAGCCGTTTGGCCCATCACGAGGGCCCCATACTTGCCAAACACCATATTGGAGACAGATGGCAAGTCTGTGGGGAAGGCGCCATGCAAGTAGGAACCGATGAAGATGTCTGAAGAAGCCATCACCCAGACGGCCCTCCTCATTGTCATATTCTCTCCGAGTTTTCCTTCAAAGAGCAACAAGGGACACGTGATTGAGATCATTGGCCGATAAATATGTTCCACTTTCTCACTAAGGCAAAAGCTAATATACAATAAATATGATGTGTAAATAAAAAAATAAAAAATAAACTTTTAAAAGCAGCATTCTTTAACAGTTAAAAGAGCGTAGAAGACAGAAGAGCAGACAAAGCAATAAGAGGCCTTTTTGTATGGTAATGGAAATGGCCACACGTTGATCTGGGGCAGCCTACTGGTGAAAAGTCCACTTTTAGGAGAGGGAGAGATAGATAGAGAGAGAGAGATAGAGGGAGGGAGGGATAGATAGAGGGAGGGAGGTAGGGAGAGATAGATAGATAGAGGGAGGGAGAGATAGATAGAGGGATGGAGAGATAGATAAATAGAGGGATGGAGAGATAGATAGATAGAGGGATGGAGAGATAGATAAATAGAGGGAGGGAGAGATAGATAAATAGAGGGAGGGAGAGATAGATAAATAGAGGGAGAGATAGATAGAGGGAGGGATGGAGAGATAGATAGATAGAGGGAGGGAGAGATAGATAGAGGGAGGGAGAGATAGATAGAGGGAGGGAGAGATAGATAGAGGGAGGGGAGAGATAGATAGAGGGAGGGAGGTAGGGAGAGATAGATAGATAGAGGGATGAAGAGATAGATAGATAGAGGGATGGAGAGATAGATAAATAGAGGGAGGGAGAGATAGATAGAGGGAGAGATAGATAGAGGGAGGGATGGAGAGAGATAAATAGAGGGAGGGAGAGATAGATAGAGGGAGAGATAGATAGAGGGAGGGATGGAGAGATAGATAGATAGAGGGAGGGAGAGATAGATAGATAGAGGGAGGGAGGTAGGGAGAGATAGATAGATAGATAGATAGATAGATAGATAGATAGATAGATAGATAGATAGATAGAGGGATGGAGAGATAGATAGATAGATAGATAGATAGATAGATAGATAGATAGATAGATAGATAGATAGAGGGATGGAGAGATAGATAGATAGAGGGATGGAGAGATAGATAGATAGAGGGATGGAGAGATAGATAGATAGAGGGATGGAGAGATAGATAGATAGAGGGATGGAGAGATAGATAGATAGAGGGAGGGGAGAGATAGATAGAGGGAGGGATGGAGAGATAGATAGATAGATAGATAGAGGGATGGAGAGATAGATAGAGGGATGGAGAGATAGATAGATAGAGGGATGGAGAGATAGATAGATAGATAGATAGAGGGATGGAGAGATAGATAGATAGAGGGATGGAGAGATAGATAGATAGAGGGATGGAGAGATAGATAGATAGAGGGATGGAGAGATAGATAGATAGAGGGATGGAGAGATAGATAGATAGATAGATAGAGGGATGGAGGGATAGATAGATAGAGGGATGGAGAGATAGATAGATAGAGGGATGGAGAGATAGATAGATAGAGGGATGGAGAGATAGATAGATAGAGGGATGGAGAGATAGATAAATAGAGGGAGGGAGAGATAGATAGATAGAGGGATGGAGAGATAGATAAATAGAGGGATGGAGAGATAGATAGATAGAGGGATGGAGAGATAGATAAATAGAGGGAGGGAGAGATAGATAGAGGGAGAGATAGATAGAGGGAGGGATGGAGAGATAGATAGATAGAGGGAGGGAGAGATAGATAGAGGGAGGGAGGGAGAGATAGATAGAGGGAGGGAGAGATAGATAGAGGGAGGGGAGAGATAGATAGAGGGAGGGAGGTAGGGAGAGATAGATCGATAGAGGGATGAAGAGATAGATAGATAGAGGGATGGAGAGATAGATAAATAGAGGGAGGGAGAGATAGATAGAGGGAGAGATAGATAGAGGGAGGGATGGAGAGAGATAAATAGAGGGAGGGAGAGATAGATAGAGGGAGAGATAGATAGAGGGAGGGATGGAGATAGATAGATAGAGGGAGAGATAGATAGAGGGAGGGATGGAGAGATAGATAGATAGAGGGAGGGAGAGATAGATAGATAGAGGGAGGGGAGAGATAGATAGAGGGAGGGAGGTAGGGAGAGATAGATAGATAGATAGATAGATAGATAGATAGATAGATAGATAGATAGATAGATAGAGGGATGGAGAGATAGATAGATAGATAGATAGATAGATAGATAGATAGATAGATAGATAGATAGATAGATAGATAGATAGATAGATAGATAGATAGATAGATAGAGGGATGGAGAGATAGATAGATAGAGGGATGGAGAGATAGATAGAGGGATGGAGAGATAGATAGAGGGATGGAGAGATAGATAGATAGAGGGATGGAGAGATAGATAGATAGAGGGAGGGGAGAGATAGATAGAGGGAGGGATGGAGAGATAGATAGATAGATAGATAGATAGATAGATAGATAGATAGATAGATAGATAGATAGAGGGATGGAGAGATAGATAGATAGAGGGATGGAGAGATAGATAGATAGATAGAGGGATGGAGAGATAGATAGATAGATAGATAGAGGGATGGAGAGATAGATAGATAGAGGGATGGAGAGATAGATAGATAGAGGGATGGAGAGATAGATAGATAGAGGGATGGAGAGATAGATAGATAGAGGGATGGAGAGATAGATAGATAGATAGATAGAGGGATGGAGAGATAGATAGATAGAGGGATGGAGAGATAGATAGATAGAGGGATGGAGAGATAGATAGATAGAGGGATGGAGAGATAGATAGATAGAGGGATGGAGAGATAGATAGATAGATAGATAGAGGGATGGAGAGATAGATAGATAGAGGGATGGAGAGATAGATAGATAGAGGGATGGAGAGATAGATAGATAGAGGGATGGAGAGATAGATAGATAGAGGGATGGAGAGATAGATAGATAGAGGGATGGAGAGATAGATAGATAGAGGGATGGAGAGATAGATAAATAGAGGGAGGGAGAGATAGATAAATAGAGGGAGGGAGAGATAGATAGAGGGAGGGAGAGATAGAGGGAGGGAGGGAGAGATAGAGGGAGGGAGAGATAGATAGAGGGAGGGAGAGATAGATAGAGGGAGGGAGGGAGAGATAGAGGGAGGGATAGATAGATAGATAGAGAGATAGAGGGAGGAGAGATAGAGGGAGGAGAGATAGAGGGAGGAGAGATAGAGGGAGGAGAGATAGATAGAGGAGAGATAGATAGAGGGAGGGAGAGATAGATAGAGGGAGAGATAGATAGAGGGAGGGAGAGATAGATAGAGGGAGAGATACATAGAGGGATAGAGATATAAAAATTTTGTTTTTTTGTTTGTTTTTTATAACTAAAATCAGATGGTAGGCAGAGGTGGCAAAAGGGCTGTCCCCCTCATAAGGACCTGCAGCCAAAGTATAGAACATTTGTACTCACCTATCGCCAGTGCGAGCTGGTCTTTAAGTAATGAGTCTTCAGAATCCGTCTTTAGTTGTAAGAGCTCCTCGCCACCAAGGAAACCCTATGATGATATCAAACCGAGAAAACTCCAATCACCTTCAAATATATTCATAGCAGCGCAGCCACCACGCAGTGTCCCCATTACATAGCAATGTGGGAGAGAAGAGGCAAAGGAGGAGTAGAAAGTCTATAGATAACACAAATATGAGAAAAGAGAAGTGTGAGAACAAACACTCTGCAATACCATTAGCTCCTCATTATAGATGTGCAAAACTACGGGGGTCGTGAAATATATTGAGGTTTTTTATTTATTTTTTTGCACGATTATTTACCAAGCTTTACAGGGCTAAATAAATAGAAAAATCAATCCTAGGATGGCAAAATGTCACAGATTCTTGCAGCATCGCAGATCCAGACATTGAAATAAGGCTTTTAGAGGAGAGGAGTCTTTTAAGTAGAGTACCCATTGACGTATATACCCCCACAAACACTGCGTGGCCTGTGAACACCCCTGAAAAATAAACTATTTTGACTATGCAATTAAGCAATATCAATAAGAAAAGTTTGATGGCCTTTTCCCTTTTACAAAGTGCTGGTGCATAGCAGCATA
Source organism: Ascaphus truei (assembly GCF_040206685.1). Lineage (NCBI taxonomy): Eukaryota > Metazoa > Chordata > Amphibia > Anura > Ascaphidae > Ascaphus > Ascaphus truei. The sequence continues at coordinate 336,484,748 of NC_134485.1, read as the reverse complement.
TAGTGCTCACCTTTAGGTAAGTGGACAGGTTCTGCTCTCGGCCCTGGCAGTGCCTCAGCGTCCCCACTGCTACCTGCTGGACCAGCTGCTGAAACTTCATGTTCCTGGCAACAAAGTCCGTTTCACAGTTCACCTAAAACATATACATTTTATCATCCCTTCGTTACATAGCACCAATGAATTAATAATATCATTATTCTGCAGGGCCAATATATAAGCAGTAATGTAGTTGTGACTTTCAAATAATTACATATGGATACTTAAGGTGCAATACTAACTTGTATGTCAGTAACATTAGCGGAGATCTGGAATTCCTTTTAGCCCCTTCTTGTTACCGGACAGGTAAGATGGTGCTTTTGGCATAAAATGTTGCTTAAAAAGGCAAGTTCAATGTAGTAGATTCGCGTTTCATAACCTTTTGGTGCTCGCGGCACACTTGGATTTTATTTTGTGGCACACAAATTAAAATTGGTTTGTATGGATTTTTGGCCAATAGCCAGGAACTGGGACCAAATAGTAATTCAGCACCGATACTGCCAACTGAGCAGAGGCAAAAGAACTCACCCACCTCTTTCACCTCGCCCAGAATCTTTGGATAGAAGATTACAATTGAGAATAAAGATTTAATCCCAACTCACAAACAGGATGTAGAAAACTGCATCGAAACGGGCAAAACTTTTTTTGCAATATCAGAATATGCTTCTCTAAAAGAAATCCAGAACATATCCAGAGATAACTGAGTGTTAGGGTGTTTAAGACCTCGATCAGTTGAAAGCGATGTGGGTGGCGCATGCACACAATTTGCCAGCTCCCACTTTTCCATTGGTGATGGAGGTTATGGCCATTTACAATAGGTCGTGAATAAGCATACTTGATAGTAAGCCGTAAATTAAAAAAAATATATATCTTTGCAGCACACTATGGTCGGCTTCACGGCACACTGGTTGAGAAACACTGTAGTACAATATTAATATTTGCGCACTCTGCGAAATGACATGCAAATGTGCACACAATGCTTTCAAAACCATTTTAAACATAGTTCCCTATAGGCTTAAGCTTGCTGCATGGTCACAGCTTTAAGTACAGCCAGGGTTAAGATGCATAGCCAGTAAACCCACCCACAGACAGCTGTTTCGACCTTAAATGGGTCTCATCAGTGTGAGGACATGCAAATGAGCATACAGTTATATTTCCATTTGCTATATGCTTGGCTGTGGAGGGTTTTTGTCACTTTTTTTACTCACCATAACTTAGCTAAGAAGTATGGTAAACCCCATCCTCATTGCTTCAGCTTTGCATAGCCAGTAACCAACCTCACACTGATGAGACCCATTAAGGTCGAAACAGCTGTCTGTGGGTGGGTTTACTGGCTATGCATCTTAACCCTGGCTGTGCTTAAAGCTGTGACCATGCAGCAAGCTTAAGCCTATAGGGAACCATGTTTAAAATGGTTTTGAAGCAAAAAGTGGCACGGTGTGCTCATTTGCATGTCATTTCCCAGAATCCCTTGCTGCAGTGGAAGTGCTGTGTGCTGGGTGATAATGGTGAAAGGCGGGGTTGCAGACCTGCAAATGAGCATAGTTATATTTCCATTTGCTATATACACACACACTTTAAAAAAAAAAAAAAGTGTAATTGGCTGCCTTAAAAAAATGCATATGTATGACGTCAGGAAAGCTGGATTGAACCAGAACAGCTACTTGTAATGATATATAGAGATATAACTGTATGCTCATTTGCATGTCTTAACAAGGCAGTATAGGAAGGTTGGAGCACAATCCAACCCACAATACAACCCACTCACAGACAGCCGTTTCGACCTTAATGGGTCTCATCAGTGTGGGGTTTACAGTATACAGTATGACCAACCCCACACTGATGAGACCCACTAAGGTCGAAACAGCTGTCTGTGGGTGGGTTTACTGGCTATGCATCTTAACCCAGGCTGTGCTCAAAGCTGTGAAATGCAGCAAGCATAAGCTTACAGGGGACCATGTTATATGGTTTTGAAGCAAAAGGTGGCACTGTGTGCTCATTTGCATGTCATTTCCCAGAATCCCTTGCTGCAGTGGAAGCGCTATGTGTTGGGTGATAATGGTGAAAGGCAGGGTTGCAGACCTGTCTAAGACATGCAAATGAGCATACAGTAATATTTCCATCTGCTTTACTGTGAAGGGTTTTTGTCACTTTTTTTACCCACCATAACTAAGCACGGACACGGACACACTTTGTTATGGTGGGTGAAAAAGGCAACAAAAAAACCTCCACCGTTAGCATATAGCCAATAAAGAATATCACTTGTGAGCACATTCACATGTCTTTGACAGGTCTGCAACCCTATCTTTCAATCATTATGACCTAGCATACAGTGCTCCCACTACAGCAAGGGATTCTGGGAAATTACATGCAAATGAGCACACAATGTGTCACCTTTTGCCTGGAGTATCCATTCACATGGAGCCCATTTAAGCAAATGCATCGCCGGTCACACAGCTTTAAAGCACAGCATGGGACTAGCAAAGCAAGTCAAACCACTCACAGACATGTTTCAACCTTGATGGGTATCATCAGTGTGAGGTTGGTTTATACTTGCTTTGTAATACATGACATGTGAATGAGCTCCAAGTGATATTCTTTATTGGCTATATGCCAACAGTGAAGTTTTTTTGTTGCCTTTTTCACCCACCATAACTTAAAATGTATATGGTAAAACTACCCAGCCTAGACATATTGCAAAGCAAGTATAAACCAACTTCACACTGATGATACCCATCAATGTTGAAACATGTCTGAGTGGTTTGACTTGCTTTGTCATCTTAATGACAACTCAGAATTGAATATTTCAGTTGCTTTCTATTTGGGGACATATTGATGTATAATTTATATCTAGTTGATAACTCAGCCATGTGCACTGTGATTCAAATTGCTGCAACCTTTTCCCCTTTTAGCTAGGTGTAGCAGTACAGATTGTGATTTTTGGAGTTAGAGATTTTGATGTCAGACATACAGTAGATAGTTAATACTTGGTACCCAGTGGAATATCAGTCCTTTAACTTTATTGCAGCTTCAGTACAGATGTTTAAGCACCAAGTTGGGTAACATGCTGGAATTTTAACATTTGTCCCATAATTTATATTTAATAACTTTTATTTGGGCCCTTGAAAAATCAGCTAAGAACAGAAGGATAGCAAATAGGTGAACTCTCTTGCTTTAAAGCTGCAGTTCAGGCAATATCCTGCATGTGTGTTTTTTTTAATAAATCATATCTGTAGTAAGAAAAAATACTTTTAGCATTTTCTGTTTTAAAAAACAACAACTTTGAAAGACCAATTTTCTTGTATTCTATTTTAACAAGCATGCTTGTTCCTATAGCAACGATTTACATTCCCCATATTTAAAGATGTCACCAAACTTTGCCGATCAATAGATGGAGAACGAATTGACCGGCAGCTATGCAGTTTTTTTAGGTAATTAGAGATTGCCCACATGAAACTATTGAAGTAAAAAAAAAAAAATAAGGACTGAACTGCAGCTTTAAATGGGGGTGTCAACACCAAGCAGAAAATGCTACAGCAATGTCACGATGGAGAGATTCATAATACGGTCTATTTTTTAATAGGTGTCAACATTAATGCATACCAGTATGTCTTACAAATAGAAACAGCTGTGTGGTTTGCTATATGGGGTACGATGAGGGAGTAAATTTAATTTAAAAAAATACAGTAGATGAAATACACTTTCTTCACTTCAATAATGCATTACATCAGTTGCAGCTTCCTCAAGATCCTACACTTGTGTTCCAGAATTGATCTGCACCAAGCAGTTAGGATGTGGATGATACCAGCAGCAGGCGTTATATACTCACTTCCACCATAACCGCTGTGTTGCCTTCCTGCAGCAGCCCCACAAGACCCTCTGAGGTCTTCCTTCCTTGCAATTTGGAAGCCTTGCTCCATCCTTCCTTCTGGGCCTGCTCATTAAGCCAAGCTTCTGCCTTCAAAAACAGATAAAAGTGAGAAGAAATTTTTTTTTGATGGCGGACCAGGCACCTAAAAGAACCCAATGATATATCTTTTTGTAATATAGCGGATGTTTGTCAATTGTTGTGTATGAGATTTTGAAGATGTTAATACAAAAACGTGAAGCTTTCAAACGTTATGTAAAAACATCTAAAACCTTTTACAATAAACATATGTCCCCTGCACTCAAAGGTTTAAAAAAAACAAAAAACAAAAACAAAGTGGAAATGACACTGAAGTGAAACCAATCATTGGTAATTTACTGGTCAAAAAAAAAAAAAAAAATACAAGTAGAAAAAATATATACACAGGAGGTAGCAAAAAAATTGCACAAAGAAAGACAAAAAACACGGGAAAAGTATCTAAACGGTTTCTATCCCCAGGAGCCAAAAATGATCCCAAGGTAAGTAAGATGTCTGATGTAGATATTCAGTGGGCAGGTGAAAAAGGAGCACGGAAAATAAAAAATATATAACATTTGGCAATGTGCCACAAATATAGTTAAAAAAAAAAAATGCCAATCTATGGGGAACACAAAAAGAAAACTAAAGCATAGAAAAAAGGTATCAAGCCAAATCAAAGCAATAGTCAAATGACGGGGGCAACGTGTCAGGGTAAAAGAGATAAAAGAGCCTTTCTTCTGGCCTGTTTCCACGTACAATAGGAAAAATAAGTAGTACTTCACTTGCAGAGATGTGTCCCTCCTCAGAAAATGGAAGTGGCATGCAGCGATCCAGTCTAAGGCTGGGGCCATAGAAGGGGTAGCAGGGCTGGACCGCGCTGACGCTGAGGCTCGCCTGCTGAAATCTGCGCGATTTCATGCCCATGCAGGCGAGCCAGCGGGCGCGATCGGGAGGCGGGGGGAGACTGAGGGAGGCGGGGCAGTGACATCGCTGGGCCAATCGCCCACGACGCACCGACGTCAACATCACGGCGCCGTGACGTTGACGCTGCTCCGCGCTGACTGGATGTTTTCAGCCGACAGCGCTCTGAAAAACAGTTTGGCTGTCGGCTGAAAAATCCAGCGCCTCAGCACGCCTGCGGACGCTCGCGTGAGCCCCCTCTAAAGACATCCTCATGGAGGATGCAGGGGCTCAGCGCGGAGCGTCCGCACGGCTCAGCGCTGCTTGTCCTTCTATGGACTCAGCCTTCTATGGACTCAGCTGTCGGCTGAAAAATCCAGCGCCTCAGCACGCCTGCGAACGCTCGCGTGAGCCCTCTCTAAAGACATCCTCATGGAGGATGCAGGGGCTCAGCGCGGAGCGTCCGCACTGAGCCCCTGCATCCTCCATGAGAATGTCTTTAGAGGGGGCTCACGCGAGCGTCCGCAGCTGTGCTGAGTTGCTGGATTTTTCAGCCGACAGCTGAGTCCATAGAAGGCTCAGCCGACAGCCAAACTGTTTTTAAGAGTGCTGTCGGCTGAAAGCATCCAATCAGCGCGGAGCAGCGTCAACGTCACGGCGCCGTGACGTCGGCGCCGTGACGGTGCGTCACTGCCCCGCCTCCCTCAGTCTCCCCCCGCCTCCCGATCGTGCCCGCTGGCTCGCCTGCATGGGCATGAAATCGCGCAGATTTCAGCAGGGGAGCCTCAGCGTCAGCGCGGTCCAGCCCTGCTACCCCTTCTATGGCCCCAGCCTAAGACTGGATAGATCCTTCCCATGTGCAGGATAGATCTATAACCTCGTGTGTTGGTAAAGTAAATAGAAAAATAAACCTCCACCTAAATAGCTGCAGTACATTCACCAAGTGGCACAGAAGTATAAGGAATTTATTCCCAATTGATTTTTATTCCCAAATGTCACTGGTTAATGTAGCAACACAGGTTCAAGACGGCAATTCTATAAAATGTATTAATTATTGTGCCATGAATCTCTCTATTACAGCCCATAGTCACCATTCTGTTTTGCATACACACATTCCTTACCTGCTTAGAGTCGTTGCTGAATTTATCAAGAGCCTTTTTGCAGTTCACAAAAGAGTAGCCCGTTTTCTTACGGAGTTTCACCAACAGATCCTTGTCTGCTAGGAGCCGGACACCTGAGTGGAAGAGTCCAGCCTGCTGCCAAGAGAGGAGCTGAGGAGACATCACAAAGAAACAAAAGATGGATGTTGGCCGACTGTGGGAGGGGGGGTTAGGGCTTCTGGTAACATGACCTGTGGTGCCCCTTACATACTTGTCACTGACAGACGTCGAGGGGCCCCCCCGACACTAATGATTACATACATCATCTTCACAGTGTCTGTGTGAGATGATGAGCTCTCCCCCCTCATTGTCTCTACAGTGGGAGCCTCCTCTTCAAGGTCAGTCGCATCTCACTTATCATCAGGGCATCACTAGACTAAGCTCCGCGACCTCCCAGCACAGCCTGCTCCTGACCTGCCCCGGATAGGCACAGTATGTGTATGTCACTGGCCTCACCTTTGCCCGCAGAGCTCCACACAGCGCAGCCATCATTATCCAGCCCGGCAATCAATGACAAGCTCAAGGCGCGGGATGATGACATTCGTGATTCCATGTGTGTGTGAATTGTCCGCTGTAAATAAAGTTGCAGCTGAAAAAGTGGCATATAAACATCCACTGCCAATCTCGCATGTTCAATAAAGTTTTGGGGGAAAAAAAATGAAATGCTTCTCTGATCTACAAAGATTGATGTAACACATGCAGAGTACAGTGCCTCGTTCAGTAAAAAAATGTTTATATAATCAAAATGCGCTCCTGACCTATCAAATGAGTCCTTATAGTAAAAGCCTCTCTCTGTGTGTGTGTGACATTGATCTGTATCTCCTAGTCTCAGCTGTAGAGTGAATTACTCATTTTAGTATTGGTGCTTTTAAACATTTGATTAATTCGGGTTGCCAGGTCTCCAGTATTAAACCGGACTGTATCTGGACACTTTGTCCAGTAAAAAATTAGAGGTAATACTGGACATGTATGTGTATACCGGTATTACCTCTCTGAACGTTTATGTGTATACCATTATTACCTCTCTGAACTCTGGACATAGTGACCTGACCGGCTTGAGGGGCCGCACTATTTCCCCAAGCACAGTTGTTGTTTTGTTCTTGTATATCGCTGCTAGTTTTTTACGTAGCGCTTTACAGACACAGTCCTCCTGAAGAGCTTACCAATCTATGTTTTTGGTGCCTGCGGCACAGGGAGATAAAGTGACTTGCCCAACGTCACAAGGGACCGACACCAGGAATTGAAGCAGTTTCCCCTGCTCCAAACTCAGTGCCAGTCAGTGTCTTTACTCACTGAGCCACTCCTTCTCCCTCACAGTGAGAGCGCAGGGCTGTCGCTAGGGGGCTGGGGAGCTTCCTCCATCCTGTTTGGCTGCTGCTGGGTAATGTAGGAGGTGGTGTCTGGGGGTGGGGCCAAGGAGTGGAGGAAACAGCATGGAGCAGAGAGGTGTGTGTCCAGTATTTTTGGAGAAGCCACCTGGCAACCCTAAATACTTCACTAAACTTGTTAAAATACTGATACTAAACGCACTCTTAAAAACAAACAAGAATCGGTCTTTTTTTTTTTTTTTTACCAGTGCCCATTAATGAAATCACATAATACATCTACATCAAAGTGGATATTGTTTAAAGTGTAAAGAACAAGATAAAGTTTGTTTAATGGCTGCTTTAAAAGGTGTGGAAGTGCATTTTGGTGCAGAATCAACCAATATAATCGATTTTTTGATAAATAACTTGCATGTTAGTTCAGTTTATCTTTGGTTATATTACATAACATATGGCTGTAAAGGCCCAGAAGCCCAAATGAGTACTATTGTGGGTTCTTAAAAAAATAAAAGAATATATTTAATATAGTCCTGCGTCCAGACTAGTAAGCTTCACTCCACTAAAATACAACATAAGATCTAAATAAGTGACAAAAACAATGATGGCTGATGAAAAAAAAAAAAAAAAAAGTGTGTCCGTGTCTTCACTAGAAGCATAATAAACAATAATTCCATTGCAACCAATTTTTATTAGATACATATGGTGTCGGTTTTTGCTTCAGATTTGGACCATCATAACATACTTGAAAACGACTAGTAACAACTCTCTGTAGTGCACTTTCCCCCACTCTATGGGAGATATGGCGGCCACTATGTGTGTGGTGCGTTACCTGTGGCTCGCAGGAGGCCTGAACCTTCGCTGCTGGGAGCCTGGGGAGTACCTGATCCTTCTGGTGACAGCGCCTCCACCTATGAGGGATCCTAACTATGTTGCATAACCCTGCCACATGACCCAATGCAATAATACACACTGATAAAGATAACAGTTTACTGCATGTATATGAAAAAGGAATAACAATACAACACCCACACCAAATAGGCCACGCACGGCCGTAACCCCTCAGTGCCCTCCAACGCAGTGTTCACACTGATGGGATATTCCCCAAAGTACTGACGTGCCCTGGGCAGTCAACTGACCCCAAAGTGTGTGTGGGGGGGCCGCAGGCACTCCACAAGTCGCTATTTCTTGACAGTGTCTGTGCATGTCCATTCTGGCACTAAGAAAGTGATACAAAAACAGAGCACACAACGCAAAATAGTGAAGTACCTTATAATGATGATACACTAGAATGCGTCTGCAGCCGTCGTGGGGGGTGGCTCAGCACCCCTGGGGCTAAGAAAGTAATACAAAAACACAGCGCACAACGCAAAATAGTGAAGTGTGAGTGGAATCTTATTTATTTGTAGCTTATTCCACCCTCAACATTCCGTTAAGAGGAAGTGCAGGTTTGGGTATTAAGGTAACCTGATCCCTCTTTCCTGCATACCCCATATCTCCCTCATGGACTGACTTTTTGCTGTATATGTGCATATCTATACCGAGGAGGAGACTACCTACCAGATGTAAGGACACAGAAGCGGAAGACTACCTTGTGGGCTCTACCTTATGTGACAACCACATCACTTTGGAGGTCCCTTTGATCCCAAATAAGGCTGGAAACACAGTACTTCTATTTAGATGAGGTTTATTTATAGGGGTTTAAGTAACGTATTCGCAGGTCCACCGTCCCTTTAAGAAAACCAAACTAAAATAAAAAGCATAAATAAAAACCTATCCCGGTCAGGGATCTAACTTACTTCTTCAGCCCTGTCTACCGGGCAGCCAGCTAAGCCAGTTCCCACCCCAAAACATGCCCTGGCATAGGCAATAAAAAAACAGCATAGTCTTTTGTCATATTGTAGCAATAGAAAGGGTTTTGCTTATCTAAGTCCATCTGGCGATGTCCCTGCTTCAGCACAGCTCTTTCAGCAGTCTCTCACTGTCAGCTTCTTTACACTGCTTCAGCACGGCTCTCTCAGCAGCTTCTCTCACAATCTATCAACTTCTACCAGCCTCTGGTAGCTGGGGAGCCCCTTCTGCCTCCCTCCTTCTCTGAGGGAAAACCGATCAGTCTCTCTCACTGCCTCTCTGGCTTTCTGGGTCAGGCTCAGCCTGTGCCCAAACACTTCCTTGTTTTTCAGGAGTTCAGCCCAGGCTGATTAATTAGATTTCAGGTGTTCTTGACAACTCCAGGGTGGATTAACTCCAGCACCTAGATGCCAGTGCTGGTATCACACTTAGAAGATCTCAAGATACCATTATAGCGCTCACACAGGGGCGTGTGAGTGAGATTTACTTTTATTTGCATCCCCATTCCCCCAGCTTGATGCTTTGACTGGGGTCTTAGGCCCTGGGCATGGTGCCTCGGGCCGCGCTGATCAGCGCTCCTGCTCTGCCTCACCTGCTCAAACTGGAGCTTTTTTGTGTCCTGGCAGGCGAGGCAGTGAGCGCGCTTTGGGGGCGGTGCATAGGCGGGGCGGAGGCAGGCCGGAGGCGTGTCGGGAGGCTGGGCGGGAGGCAGGGTTAGTCCCTCGCTCCCATTGGATGTGAGCGGTCACGTGACCGCTCCTCCGCTTCCCTGAGCTGCAAATTTTACATTTGCCTGTCTCTCCAAAATACCTGAGCCTCTGCACACATGCGGAAGCGGCTGCTAAAGCCGCGCTGATGACAGATGCAGGGGGTAAGTGCATCTGCTCAGCACGGCTCAGCAAGGCTCACCCTACTATGTCCCAGGCCTTAGGCTCTTTGAGCACCAAGCACAGCACCTGTAATTGTTTACTCTGATTTACCTCACAGGGGTTATTATATTCCCTTACTATTCGTATTGTGCTCCCCAATTCCTCTTTATGTTAAGGATCCCGGATAGATCCTGGTGGGGTTGAGCCATAGGAGGAAACTCACAGGAGTATACATTCCCCAAAGTAGGTATCATATCAACATCACTTTTACGGTTTGTTTAAGAGAGCGCCCACGTACCATCTGTTCCCTTATCAGAGCAGGTTAAATACTCATTGGTCATCATACATTACAGATGAACCAATTAGTATCCTTCCCTCAGACTGGCACTCTCTGGCTGTTGCTAAGGTCCGCCCTTGGATACTGCAGGTATTACTGCAGCCCCAGCCTAGGTTCAGTCATTAGAGCAATGCTGACACACGCCACTTCTACTATTGGTTTGTTGACCTTTAAATACAGCATTCCCCACAATGCTTCTCTGCCGAGCATAATCCTTTTGGATGTTCACTGTGTTTGCCACAGCCACCTGTCTTGGCCGCCTTGTTGCTGTTTTCATGTTCATGTTCCTTGTTCCTAGTTTCTGGGGTCTGCTGCTCTCTCTCCATTGCAGATGCCGTGTCCTGGTTCCTGTGCTGAAGCGGTGGATCTCCAGTGTAACTTCAGCTCCCTGTTTCCTGAGGCATGCTGCCCTTCCCATAGCAGAGACCTGTCTCTGGTTCCTGGGGCCTGCTGCTCTCTCCATTGCAGAGGCCGTGTCCTGGTTCCTGTGCTGAAGCGGTGGATCTCCAGCGTAACTTCAGCTCCCGGTTTCCTAAGGCCTGCTGCCCTTCCCATAGCAGAGGCCTGTCTATGAGTCCTGAGGTCTGTAGCTCTCTCTCCCCGCACAGGCTCGTTCTGGACTCCTGCGCTGAAGCATTGTTTTTCCAGTGCTGCCTGGCGGTGTGCCCACTCCGGTCTGCCTACCCCTTCCGGAGACCGGTACCATGGGCCATGGTCGCCGCACGCGCAGAACCCGTTCCCGCCCTGCAGCTACTACGCTGAAGCGGGACCTAGTTGACTTCCTGTTACCGAAACTCCGCTTGGATAACGTTCACCCTGATGTCTCCTATCCTGACCCTGGCTCGTCCACTGACTACGCTGCTCTCTCCAGTCCCAACCCTGCTATGTACAACTACGAACTACACACTCCGGATCAGCCTGCGCGGTCTAAGGTCGGTGCTTGTACAACCCCACCACAGCCTTGCGGTCCGACCCTGGTTTGTGGCGAGCACAAACGTGACAGAATGCTTGGCCCCACAAACTCGGACCGCCCTGTGGTGAGGGTTGGTATGTTTCTATCTGAAATCCTGTCCTGGCCTGCAGACCAGTCCCAGTTTAAAAACCAGTATCTGTGCAAAATACTACCCCTGATTGAAGATCAGTTTATGTATGAAGGTTTAACCCCTTTGCAAAAAAAATGCCGTTATGATCTCATTAGTAAGGCTTACAGCCTCAAGGACTTTAAACAGTCTCTGGTCGCTTGTGTTCGCTCCCCTGGTTCCCCTTTAACCTGGGATAATGTGAACCCTATGGAACTGGCCGTCGCCCAAGATGCACTCTATGCCCTGGCCTTATCATTGGACATTCACGTAGTACAATAGGACTCTCTCTTCATGTTGGCTCAGGCTCAAGACACGCTTTGTGTACTTTCCCTAACATTGGACATTTGCATAAAAGAACATGACCCCCTCCTCGCCAGCTACGCTGCTGCTTGGCAGTTCCCGTGTACTGACAGTCCTGTTGCTAAACCTGTGGGGGTACCTCCCTCTCCAGGAAATTACCAAACTGTCCCACTATCACTGCCCCTAAGGCCTGGGACCCGGTGCGCCCGGCGGCGCGGGCGGCTACACGCGAGTTCCCCACCAGCAGGGGAATCCTGCGGAGCCGGTCCCCCCTGGCTGCACAGCTCACTACAAGCTGTGACGCGTCAGCCGCTACGGGATACAAGAGAATGGTGATCCCTAGCGTTGACGCGTCACGTGGTGTGGCTGTGAGCCAATGAGGAGGGGAGGCTTCGGGAGGAGGAGAGGCTTCGGGGAGCGGGGAGGAGTGTGGAGGGAAAGCAGCGTGAGTGCCTTTCTGTGTTTGTGTATGTGTGTGCCTGAGTGCGTGAGTGCCTGCCTCTGTGTGTGTGTGTGTATGTGTGTATGTGTATGAGTGCCTGCCTGCCTGCGTGCGTGTGTGTGAGAGAGAGTGCCTGCGTGTGTGTGTGTATGTGTGTGTCTGAGTGCGTGAGTGCCTGCCTCTGTCTGTGTGTGTTTGTGTGTCTGTGTGTGTATGAGTGCCAGCCCGAACCCGTAGAGGGAGGGAGGGGGGGGAGAGTAGCGGGTCCCTCCGTTCAAGCCACGCCCCCCCTCCCGCTCAAGCCTCCCACTCCCGCCCACCTCCCGCTCCCTACAGACCGCATATCGCGGCCTGTGTCTGTCAGCGCCCCGCCTGTCTGCAGTGCGGGAGCGCTGACGGAGGGACCGGGGCCTTAGCCTAAGGTAGAAGCTGCCACGGTCTCTAGACCTGATTGCTCCTCCTGTTACATACACCCCAAGGATATGTCTACGTTAACCCCTGCCAATCAGCCCTGTGAGGTTCACATGGAGTATACGTGTATTTCCCAAGCCGAAACTATGGCTTTAGTGTCTGAGAATTAACCCCTTCTATCCTCAATTTCTAACTTAGAACCCCTAAGTTCTGTTCCCAAGGTCATTCCTGTATTAAACCCAACGGGGCAGCCCTATGAGTCTCCTTTGGTAATTCCCTGTTGTCCGCCAGCCAAGGTCACGTCCTTAGCTCCAGAGGAGGAACTCCTTGTGTCCCCAATTTCAGAGGCAAATCTCCCTCTTTTTGACTCTCAGGTACTGTCTGCATTTACCCCTGTAAATCCTTGCTGCTCCCAGGCTAATGCGTCCTTTCTAGCATCTGAGAATGAACCCCCAAGTCCGACAGCTGAGGTTGCACTGAATGTCTCCCCTAAGGTTGCGGAGTCCTTGGATATTCTTTGCTATAATCCCCCTGCTTCAGCTCAAGTTTCCGCTGTCATGTTCCCTGAAACTTCTGCTAAAATACTGATTTCAGTTAAATGTATTCAGGAACCAGGTTTTTCCCTAAGCCTGTTCACAGATTCCCCACTCCCAGGTATTTCGCTGACCCAGTCTGTCACTCTAAGAGCTGAGATCCCTGCTTCAGCGCATAGTCCCCTTGTAATGGAATCTGTAGTTGTGTCTGGTGTCCCAGACACTCCTTCCCAAGTATCCACTTCAGAGACCAGCACAGTTGTGATTGCCCCCCTTGTACAGTCTGTGTTCTCCTCTTCTCAAACCCTAGGGTTAAAATCCAACAGTGGTCTTTATGCCCCTCCTGATGCTCAAGTTGTTGAGTTCCCAGGAATTTTTGCTGACACACTGCCTCCACTCAAAAGTGATGCTTTTTCTTATGTGCTAGCTAGAAGCCTGTACACAGTTTCCCCCCTCTTTGAAATTTGCCTAGTCGGTCCCGCTACTCAGAGAGGTAAAATTCTTCCTTCAGATTCAGAATCTCTTCCCATAGAGGCCGTCATTGCTTTTGGTTCTCCTGATGCCTCTGCCCAAGCAACCCCTCCAGAGATAAGCGTACACTGCCGACACAGTTTATCCGAGTGCGGCTCATTCCGCAAGCCGGGAAATGTCCCGGCTTGCGAGCCGCACTCCCTCAGCGTGCCGCGCATCACCGATGCGCGGTCACGCATCATCGGGTGCCAGCGCCCCCTGCACGCGCGTCCAGGGCTCCCCGAGGGAGCCCTGGTGTCCCGCGATCGCGGGACGGCGGCAGGGGGTTCCGGGGACCCGGCGGACCCGGCAGCGGTAGGGAGAGCGCCCCGATCGGAGGGCGCTCTTCCGCTGCTTCGGCGCGCGCCCGTCACCCTGCGGCGCGCGCCAGGATACTGCTGCGGCCAAGAACGGGCAAATGCTCGAATAAACTTGGCCGCAGCAGTATCTGTCGTTACCCCCTTAGTACAGTCAGAGAGCACCCTGCCTACATTACAAATTCAGGTGTTTAGATCTGAGCTATTTTGTTTTCCTTCCCTTGCTAAACCTCAGTCTAAATGTGCTCCAACAACCGTTGGGTTACTCAGGGTTGAAATTAAAACACCTGTTTTAAAGGGTACCTTCTCATACATGTCCATCAAACCTAGAACTTCCGTGATTGCTTCTAAGTCACTTACCACTGTATCTGATTTTCTCACTAGTGAAACCTAGACACCCACATCACTGACTAGCAGTTTCGTTATCAGAATTTTCGCACTAGTAAACGTACCTACTTCTGACTTTGTCATGACTAGTACCCCTTTTAGGGTCCTTGCAGTTTTGGATAAGACTCTTTTTTCTTCTAAGGTTTCTGCTAGTAAGAGTTTCCCCGGTTCCAATTTACCGCTTATTGTCTCTCTAACTCCCATCATTACTCCCACACTACCCGTCACTGATTCCCAGATTCCAGCTCCAGATGCTAGTTCTCCTCCTACCAGTGTCCCTGCAGTGCTAGATGCTCCTGTTATAGATTTTCAGGCTCCTACTCCAGATTCTATTCCTCTACTCGCTGCTGCTCTTGTAGTCTCTCAGGTCCCTGTTACTGAAGTACAAACTTCAGCTCCAGATGCTAGCTCCCCTCCCTCTGCTGCCCCTGCACTGTCTGATTCTCAAGTTCCAGATATTAAAGCCCCAGAGCCTATTCCTACTCCCACTTCTATGACAAGTATGATGCCCTTGGAGTTCATTGCAGCACGTAGTCCGCCCCACGCGGTTGTTCTAATCTCTGCAAGGACCAGCATACCTTCCTCGGATTCTGATGCCTTATCTGAAGTAACCCTTGCCGTACTCCAAATTCCTAGTACGGGAGGGCAGTTTCTTTTCACTGACCATACGGTGGTCCCTGAAGTACCCCAGAATGACTTTAAATATGGGGCTTCTCTCCCATTGTCGCTAGAACATTACACGCTGCCTTTGACTTTGTGATCTTTACTCCCCAGACAATACTATCTCTCACTGAGGTTTCTACAGTATTTGGGATCTCCACTGCTGATTGCTTCTCTGCCTCTGCGAACCCATGGTTATCCCTTTCGGAACCTTCTGTTGCTCCTGTTATTTCCTCTGTGTTGGAAATACTCTGTACGTACCCCAAGATTTCGGTCTCTAAGCCTGGTTTACTGCTTGCCTTGTCATCTTCCATACCAATACCTGGCAATGCTCCCACCCACCCTATACCCTCACTGACCACTACATGGAAAACCTCTGGAGGAGAAGATCCTCTCAAATTCCTACGTGCAGATGTCAGCAAAGACTTTGTCTGTCCTAAGGGTCACCCTGGTATACTTGATCAACTAACGGTGCCGCTTGTCCTGAACTCTGGTACCATTACTAGGGACTGGGCTCCCAGCGGGGGCCCTTCTGCCGTTTCTGCTCCAGAACCCCCTGGTTCTTCACAGCCTTGGATTTCCAAGCCATTTCGCATGGCGAGCCACGTACCAATGGTTTCTCTACCACAACTCTTATATCCTAGAACAGTACTCGTCAAGAAACTGCTCGTTTACGGATCCCCTTCCCGCCTAAAGCACTTTAGGAACAACTCGATGTCCCCTAGACCCATGGGTGGTCCTGTCTGGCAGCAGTTCTCACCGGGGGGGGGGGGGGTAACACAAAGGAGTGCCCACGAGTCTCTGGACCATGACTCTACCCCCAAATCCTAGACAGTTCAGGAACAATTCCAGGTCCCCCAACTCTGAGTGGTCATGTTCGCCCGGAGGTCTCACATGAAGGGGGGGAGGGGTACTGTAAGGAATCCACACCTCAGTTTACTGCTTACCTTGCCTTACAGACCTGTGCAGTCCTGGAACACTCCCCATGATATCTATTGCAGCTGTGCAAGCTATTACTGCAGCCCCAGCCTGGGTTCAGTCATTAGAGCAATGCTGTCACACGCCCCTTCTGCTATTGGTTTGTTGACCTTTAAATACAGCATTTCCACAATGCTTCTCTGCCGAGCATAATCCTTTTGGATGTTCACTGTGTTTGCCACAGCCACCTGTCTTGGCCGCCATTGTTGCTGTTTTCATGTTCATGTTCCTTGTTCCTAGTTCCTGGTTCCTGGGGCCTGCTGCTCTCTCTCCATTGCAGAGGCCGTGTCCTGGTTCCTGTGCTGAAGCGGTGTATCTCCAGCGTAACTTCAGCTCCCAGTTTCCTAAGGCCTGCTGCCCTTCCCATAGCAGAGGCCTGTCTATGAGTCCTGAGGTCTGTAGCTCTCTCTCCCCGCACAGGCTCGTTCTGGACTCCTGCGCTGAAACATTGTTTTTCCAGTGCTGCCTGGCGGTATGCCCACTCCGGTCTGCCTACCCCTTCCGGAGACCGGTACCATGGGCCATGGTCGCCGCACGCGCAGAACCCGCTCCCGCCCTGCAGCTACTACGCTGAAGTGAGACCTAGTTGACTTCCTGTTACCGAAACTCCGCTTGGATAACGTTCACCCTGATGTCTCCTATCCTGACCCTGGCTCGTCCACTGACTACGCTGCTCTCTCCAGTCCCAACCCTGCTATGTACAACTACGAACGACGCACTCCGGATCAGCCTGCGTGGTCTAAGGTCGGTGCTTATACAACCCCACCACAGCCACGCGGTCCGACCCTGGTTTGTGGCGAGCACAAGCGTGACAGTGAAGCAATTACCACTCCACAGCCTGCACCTAACAGGACTTACACTGGAAAAGTCCAGGAAAAGAAGTAGCGTCCGGGAGGCTAGGCTACATTAACAATATCAAAATCCGTAGTGCCTTGCTATTCCACCTATCTTTATGGATTTGGAATACCACACAGAGATCCATGGACCAGGAACACCAGTAGTAGTACGGTTCCTGCGCTCGAGCTGTCTGTAAAACCAATAAACAGCATCTGTTTGCAGCTGCGTGTGAGTAGCCACTCCTCAGACACACCTATAAATGAGACCTCCTAAAGTACGTCTCAAAACGACAAAAAAAAAAAAAGTGCACACAAAGGGCACCACAGATTAGATATAAAATAATATTAATACCATAAATAATTTGTCAAATACCACAAAATGACCATGAGAGCCCTTGGGTTCGCTGTTCGCTCGCAGAAAAGTGTTTGGGGAATTAGGCTTCCGAAAAGTGTCAAGATTGTACATTAAATGAGATATCAACATAAAGGTGAAGATTCAAATAATGTACAGTATATGATGGTGATCAAACGTGTATGTGAATTTAAGGTTATAATCATTAGTATTAATTGTGTTTTTATATATATAGTATTCCTGTGGAGCATTTATTTAGGGTTATAGATTCTGTTTATATGTATTTTTTAAATATATTGTATTATACTATCTTATAAGGTTATATTATTATTACTAATATTCTTTATTCAGTTTTTTTCTATCCTAGATTATTGATGAAAGTCATAATTATATATCACAAACATTAGAATTATGCCTTATATGTTTTCTTATTTTTAGTTTGTATTATGCATTTATTTTTTTGGTATCATAATCAAATATATACTTTTTCATTATGCAATTTCTTTAATGATTAATTTATTACTGATTTAGTGATTTGTTTGTGTTTTGTCAACATGTTTTTTCTATATATAATTATATATGTTTTTTTCCGTTTTTAATTTTTTTGTGAGAGACTGATAAAGTCATACAGAAAACGATTACTTCAAGTTATTTGCTGCTAAAGGTGGTTCTACAAGCTATTGAATCATAAGGTGTACTTAGTTTTCCACCAAGGCCATTGTCTGCCCCGAATTCCCCAATGTCATTTTTGTCCGACAATCAGTGTCCTGTGTCCCGTATTCTTGGATTATTACTATGCACCGGACACCTGGCTGCTGCCCTTCTGATGTCCCTATTCCGGAGTCCCCTGGTCCCATTGCCCATGTACCAAAAACCGCAGTACCACCACTGTCCTTTGCGGCACTCGCCAATGTACACCTGGATTTTGGACCTAAATCTCCCCTGAGACACTTCAGGAACAACTCAATGTCTCCCAGACCTATGAATGATCCTGTCCACCCAGGCTTCTCACCCAGTGGTGGGTGTACTGTAAGGAATCCCAACAAACTGTGGGCTTTCAAGGCCACCTCGCCTAAGGAGGTTTAGAAACAACTCCATGTCCCCCAAATCTGTAATGGACCCTGTTCGTCCGGAGGTCTCACCTGTAGGGGGGGGGGGGTAATGTAAGGAATCCGCTCCTGGCTTTGATTATAGCTTTTGCTGACTTCTGCAGTTGCAAAAGCTTCCTCTGGCAATCAATGGCACATGTGCTGCCTCTCATTGTATTGTATTGTATGTCTTTATTTATATAGCGCCATTAGTGTACATAGCGCTTCACAGTAGTAATACATGTGGTAATCAAATAAATAACAGATAATATAAATAACAGATCATGGGAATAAGTGCTTTAGACATAAAAGTAACATTTCGGAAGAGGAGTCCCTGCCCCGAGCTTACAGTCTAATTGGTAGGTAGGGAGAACGTACAGAGACAGTAGGAGGGAGTTCTGGTAAGTGCGTCTGCAGGGGGCCAAGCATTATGTATCATGTTTAGAATATCCACAGTGCTATTCATATGCTTCTTTAAGCAAGTGTGTCTTAAGGTGGGTCTTAAGGTGGATAGAGAGGGTGCTAGTCGGGTACTGAGGGGAAGGGCATTCCAGAGGTGTGGGGCAGTCAGTGAAAAAGGTTTAAGGCGGGAGAGGGCTTTAGATACAAAGGGGGTAGAAAGAAGACATCCTTGAGAAGAACGCAAGAGTCTGGATGGTGCATACCGAGAAATTAGGGATGAGATGTAAGGAGGGGCAGAAGAATGTAAAGCTTTAAAAGTGAGGAGAAGAATGGAGTGTGAGATGCGGGATTTGATCGGAAGCCAGGAGAGGGATTTCATGAGGGGAGATGCTGAGACAGATCTAGGAAAGAGTAGAGTGATTCTGGCAGCAGCATTTAGGATAGATTGTAGGGGAGACAGGTGAGAGGCAGGAAGGCCGGACAGCAGGAGGTTACAGTAATCAAGACGGGAGAGAATGAGGGCCTGAGTCAGAGTTTTAGCAGTCGAACAACAGAGGAAAGGGCGTATCTTAGTTATATTGCGGAGGAAAAAGCGACAAGTTTTAGAAATGTTTTGAATGTGAGGGGCGAATGTGAGAGAGGAGTCGAATGTGACCCCTAGGCAGCGTGCTTGGGCTACTGGGTGAATGATTGTAGTTCCAACAGTAATGTGGAAGGAGGTAGTAGGGCCAGGTTTGGGAGGAAGTATGAGGAGCTCTGTTTTAGCCATGTTGAGTTTAAGGCGTCGGAGGGCCATCCAGGATGATATAGCAGAGAGACATTCAGAAACTTTGGTTTGTACAGCAGGTGTAAGGTCAGGTGTTGAAAAGTATATTTGTGTGTCGTCGGCATAGAGGTGATAATTAAACCCAAAAGATGTTATTAGGTCACCTAGAGAGAGTGTGTACAGAGAAAAGAGAAGAGGTCCCAGGACAGAGCCCTGGGGTACCCCCACAGAGAGATCAATAGAGGAGGAGGAGGTGTTAGCAGAAGAGACACTAAAAGTACGATGGGAGAGGTAGGATGAGATCCAGGATAGAGCTTTGTTCCGAATACCTAGAGTATGGAGAATGTGGAGGAGAAGAGGGTGGTCCACGGTGTCAAATGCTGCAGAGAGGTCGAGTAATATGAGCAGAGTGTAATGACCTCTGTCTTTGGCAGCATGGAGGTCGTCAGTTATTTTAGTGAGGGCTGTTTCGGTGGAGTGAGCAGTGCGGAAGCCAGATTGTAGAGGGTCTAGGAGAGAATAGGTGTTGAGAAAATGGAGCAAGCGAGAGAATACAAGACGTTCAAGTAGTTTAGAGGCAAAAGGCAGGAGGGAGACAGGTCGATAGTTAGAAAGACAGGTAGGGTCAAGCTTGCTGTTTTTGAGTAATGGTATGACTGTTGCATGTTTGAAGGAGGATGGAAAGGTTCCAGAGCAGAGGGAAGAGTTAAAAATGTGTGTAAGCGTAGGGATTATAGTAGGAGCTAGAGGTTTTAGGAGATGGGAGGGAATGGGGTCAAGAGGGCAAGTGGTAGAGGGAGAAGAGGAGATCAACAGCGACACATCCTCCTCTGAGACAGTGGAAAAAGACTCAAGGAAGGCAGGAGGAGAGTTAGGAAGAGGTGTAGGATGGGGGGAAGAAACAGAGGGGATGTTCTGCCGTATGGATTCCACCCTTTCCTTAAAATAGTCAGCAAAGTCCTGAGCGGAGATGGAGGAAGGAGAGGCAGCTGAGGGTGGTTTGAGTAGAGTATCAAAGACAGAGAACAGTCGGCGTGGGTTAGACTTGTGCATGTTGATTAGTGCAGAAAAGTAGGCTTGTTTAGCTTGCGAGAGGGCAGAGTTGAAACAGGATAGCATAAATTTGTAGTGAAGGAAGTCTGCGAGAGTGTGAGACTTCCTCCAGAGGCGTTCAGAGGAACGAGTGGAGGAACGCAGCATGCGCGTGTGGGAATTTAGCCAGGGTCTAGGGTTAGAAGGGCAAGGGCGGCAGAGAGAAAGTGGGGCATGTAGATCAAGAGAGGAGGACAAGACAGAGTTGTAGTTCCTGACCAGGTTGTCAGGGTCTGTAGCAGAGCTGAGAGAGGAGAGGGTGGAGCTTAAAGTGGACTCAAAGTCAGGTAAGTGAATAGAGCGCAGGTTTCTGCAGAACCGGGAGGTAGATGGAGGTGGAGAAGGGGAGAAGCGAGATAAAGAGAATGAGATGATGGTCAGAGAGAGGAAAAGGAGAAATCAGAGAGAGAGAAGTTTTTAGTGAAAACCAGGTCTAAGTAGTGGCCATCCTTGTGGGTGCTGGCTGCAGTCCACTGTTGAAGGCCAAAAGAAGAGGTCAGAGAAAGAAAGCGGGAAGCCCAAGAGAGAGAGGGGTCATCAATGTGGCAATTGAAGTCCCCAAGGAGAAGAACAGGGGAGTCCGAGGAGAGAAAGAAAGAGAGCCAGGATTCAAAGTGAGAGAGAAAGGCAGAAGGGGGATGAGTAGAGGTAGGTGGGCGATAGATGACCGCCACATGAACAGGGAGAGGAGAGAAGATCTGGACAGTGTGAGCCTCAAAGGAGGGAAAAGCAAGAGAGGGGGGAATAGGAAGGGTTTGGTAATGGCAGACAGAGGAGAGCAGGAGCCCCACGCCTCCACCCCTGCCATCAGGGCGCGGAGTGTGGGAGAAGGAAAGGCCACCATAGGAGAGGGCAGCTTCCAGAGCAGAGTCAGACTGAGTGAGCCAGGTCTCAGTTATAGCAAAGAGAAGCAGGGAGTGAGAGAGAAAGAAGTCATGTACAGAGAGGAACTTGTTAGAAAGAGAGCGTGCATTCCAAAGGGCACAGGAGAAAGGGAGAGAGGAGGGAGGGTGGCAGGGGATGGGTATGAGGTTGGAGGGGTTGACACCAGAAGGAGTAGAAGTTGCATGTGGGAGGCGAGGACGAGAGCAAGTTGAAATAAGACAGGGACCAGGATTGGGAGAGATATCCCCAGAAGCAAGGAGGAGAAGCATGGATAGAAAGAGGATGTGTGAGGAGGATTTGTAGGGGTGTTTTTTAGTGCAGGGGATATAGCTGTGTGGTGTCAGAGGACGCAGGTAAGAAAGGAGTTCATGTGAACAGAGAAGTGGTGAAGAAAGGAGAGATGGAGATATATGAATAGAGTTAGAGACATAAGGAGACTGGTAAAAAGAAGTGCATAATTTGAGAAGAAGTGAAGTCACAGCAAATATAAATGGTAAAGGCAGCATCACAGCAGTAATGATGCAGTCTGGTATTGATGATATCCTCCTTTCCAGCGTAGTTCAAATGCAGGAATCAGGGCCAGATGGGGTGTCCACTTCTTCCTCACTTCTTTTGAACTTCCTTTTAAACTTCAGTTTAAATTGCAGCTTCTGCCCTGTGCTCCATCATTGGAGGAATACGCACACACCCTCTTCCTGTGATTGGATCTCCGCCCTTTATATCCTGGGCTTTGGCACTGAAACAGTGCCGAGCATAAATTCCTACCCTGGACGTTACTGTCTCTGCCACAAGCCACCCTGGCTTGTATCCTGGTGTACTAACCTTTCTGGTTCGTGTCCCTAGTTCCTGAGGCCTGCTGCTAGTTCCATGCGGGGGCCCGTTCCTGACTTCTGTGCTGAAGCGTTGGTTTCCCGACGCTGCCCTGCGGTGCACTTCGGCCAGCCTGCTGTCTCCCCCTGCTGAGACCGGCGTCATGGGCCGAGGCCGCTCCTCACGCAGAGGCCACTCCCGCTCCTAAGCTGAAGCGGGGAACTCCTGACTACCTGTTGCCGAACTCCTGCTTGAATAACGACGATGCTGCCTTCTCCAATCCTGACCCTGCTACGTACGACTACGAACTGCGCACTCCGGGTCAGTCTGCGCGGACTAAGGTCGGTGATTATATAACCCCACCTCAGCCCCGCGGTCCGGTCTCGGTTTGTGGCGAGCACAATCGTAACATCTACGGATTTCCAAAGAATTTATTATATCACAATATACACAACGTTTCAACCAACAAAAAGTGGTCTTTCTCAAGTGAAGATAGACCACTTGAGAAAGACCACTTTTTGTTGGTTGAAACGTTGTGCATATTGTGATATAATAAATTCTTTGGAAATCCGTAGAGCCCCGAACCTTCAATTCTTTTGCTGACTTTGGAGTTTTTTCACAGACAGGGACTCCCCTGGATCAGGAGCACCAGTAACAGCAAGTATCTGTAATCAGGTTATGGTGTGCAGCATTACTCTTGTATTTTGTTACCAGGGAGTAATACATTGAGAGTTACCTCTCGTTTTCAAGTCCTGGGCATAGAGTTATAAAAAATACATGGTTACATTAAAAGAACAGGGTTATACAGTGAATTCACAGACATTTCATGGACAGATAGAATTGGAAAATTGGGTACAGGGGATAAAGGGCTTGTGAGTGCATCATATGTAGCAACGAAAAACACTCCATTAAAATCAATAGGATATCTTTATTTGATGTAACTGGTGCAGCTTGTTATGCCCCAGAATTGTTCCACTTTGTGTTGCTACAGCACACATGCGCCTTATGTTTCAATCAAGGAACATCCATAAAGTAACCAGCCCACACCAAAGGTTATGGCTAAAAGGGTTTACTATATGGCAAATAACACAACATAACATACTTCAACAATATGACATTGACAGTGTCCCTCTATAACACTAATAGGCACAACTACCCGGTCACCACGCAGGGCTTTGTACCCCACACGTTATATCAATAGTCCCAAATGTCCCACAATATCCCAAGTGAGTGACTGTTGGTAAAGTTGGTGCACTTGATGACTGACTGTACCTGCCCAGTGCTCCAGCACCTGAGGCTGCAGATTCTTCACAAAGGATCCGCCGCTCTGCGATCTCCTCTGTGACGTCCGGCAACTCTGCCTGGCGGTGGGTGACTCCCGCATGGAGTGATCCACCTTTTGGAAAGTCTCTTGCTGTAGAGACTGTCTGAGCCCAGACGCAGGCCGCGATCACTGAGTGCAACTGGCACCGGTGATATCACATAGAACTGGGTACTATAGAAAGCAAACCCCCCTTGCACTGAAAGGGGCCTTCCCTGAAACTGCCAAACTAACTGATGTGGCTGCACTGCAAGCCACACTGTCTCTTCTTGTCAGAGCACACAGCACTGCAGCTGTGTCACTGACAAGACTCAGACTCGGATAAGGGCAGGGTCCCTACATAAGGGGCCTTCCCTATGAACTTACCCACTAACCAAGTGGGGAGTGGGGCCTACCTTGGTCTGGGGTGTCTGGGGCCTAGTACAGCAGAGCACTGCAGCTGTGTACATTACCTTCCCCAATCGCTTCCTGGATCCAACTGACAAAACCCTGTCTGCACAAAACATTGTAACTTCTTTGCTGCAGGAGAAGCTGCCAGCTCTATTGGCTGTCTGGCTGCCTGTGACCAGGGTGAAAGTGCAGTCCCCAGAGGCTGCTGCGAATTATAGTTCTTGGCACAGCTCTTTCCTATGGGGACCGCGTGCGCGATCTTTACTGCGCATGTCTGAAGCTGTAATGGCCGCCGCTACTCTTAACTGAGCATGCGCAACTTCCAAGAGCTCTTGCACACATGTAATGGCCACTTCTATGCTTGCAAACCTCTGTGCATTGCACGGCACAGGCGCGAACTCCCGCGCCAACCTCAACATGGCCGCCGCGATTGCTCTGCTTACGCGCAAGCCTCCGCACATGCGCGAACACATTAAACATGGCGGCGTCCTGCCGCAGCTGCCACCGGGAACGCGCTCGCCCCCGCAGCAGCACACACGCAAGGGTGAAAGAAACCTGCAGACAGGGGGACCAGAGGGACCCTGGCTACACAGAATTGAAGTATTGACTCAAAAGTGGTGACATTCTGGAGAAAAAAGCCTGCACCAGATGCAAAAAACAACCAATCCCATTAAAAGGAAAAGGCCTCAGAATTGCACCACTTTGCCTTGATATATAGACCATCCCAAGTATTTAGGCCCTCTATACAGTCTGCAGCTTATGTTCCTCCCAACACAACTGTTACACGTATGGTAACCTAAATCAAACTTGTATCAGTAAATTAGGGCATTGCTGCTTTCATACTCAACTATCTTGCCCCCCGAGCATGGCCTTGAAAATATATATTTTTTTACTGTTAAAAATCAAGATATTCTTAATATGTAGCTTCTGGAGGTGTTCATGGTAACCTATAGACTGCACTTGACCTTGTGGAGAGCTGTATTTTAAACTCGCGGACACTTCATATTTCCAACATTTACAATCTACCTAATGAGTGGAGCATCAGATAACAAAATAAATAAAAAAATTTTTTAAAGCACTGTTAAATCAAGTGAATAATTGTATTTATTTTTTTATAAATGGCAGCAGACCGTTGCTTTAAGGTCCCTCTTTATTATGCTGTGAAATTGTCTCTCTTGCTCGAGAACCTTGAGTAAAACGCGTTGGATGGATTGGAGGGTGATCTTGAGCTGCTGTGGTGTCCACGTCCCCTCTTCCATTTTTGCAATGGTGTGAGTGACTCACCCAGTCCCCTCTTTGGTGACATCATCACCAGCACGGCTGTGCATAGAGACGGGGGGGGGGGAGGGGGATCAGAGAGCCGGTGCCTCTGGGAGCGGAGCCTCCGGTTGGCGTCTCCTCCAGACCCAGATTGGTCACAATGCCTTCTCTGGGAGTATGCGAGTGTATTTTCACTGCTGTACCAACCTTTTTTAAACCAAAAAATGCTATATTTGCACTATGTTCTCTATTTCTCTCTCCCATGTCTATACAACAGGAGCCTAATATTCATCACAGAATACCCCACAAACCTGTTTGGAATACACATGATTTTTCTTACAGCACGTGAGTGGGAAATGTATAATGTTTTGGATCATTTCAGAACATAGATTTAAAGTGTGTTGAACTATTGTTGTCTATTTTTCACGTGTACCTTGAATCAAGTTTGCGCTTTGGCTTTGTTGCTGCTCTGTATAGTGAATGTTGGGAAACATTCTTTTGAAAAAAACAAATTCCACATGCTATTCTACAGCTGCAGCTTTTGCCAACCCACTGGGGCCCAGGACACTTACAAGGGGGGGCTCAGAGTAACAGTAGGGATATCCACAAGGAAAATGGGGGATGCCACAGTGACAGTGTGGGGGGTGGACGTTGGACTAAAACAATTGGGAATCACTGAGCTACTGGGTTTCACCCTGTGAAATCAAGTGTGGTTCCCTGGAATGAAGGATTTAACCAACCATGTCAAAAGTTGTCTGGTATAAAAAGACATTAAAAAGACGTTGGAGAGTTTCTTGGTATGTTCAGATCTGCTGCTGTGTTACTTTGTAGATATTTATGTCCTCAGCCTCGTTCCTCCAAACAAGCTCGGAGATAAAATAACAGGGCAGGACATCCCGGAAGAAGGCCACTGTCCCGTGTTCCTGGCGCATCTTGGAGGACAAGAATATGGTGGTGTGAGGCCCGCAGAGGTGCTGCAGAGTCTGTATGAGGAGGGGGTAGGTCTCCTTCAGATATACAATGTCAGCTCCCAACACAAAGTCATAGTCCTGGGGGAACTGCTCCTGGTCAAGACCCCATGACAGGGCACAGACCTGAGGGACGTGGTGGGAAGGGACATTGGCAGAGACATTTTTCTTGATCTGTGGCAGAGCGTGTGGGAGGTCGGTCAAAGTCACCTGGCCACCTGCAGTGACAGACATAATGGATCAGTCTTTGCAATCATTACCTATATAACATCCGCAGTGATTAAAGTCCCTAAACAAAAAAAAAAAAAAAAACACACAGCATTGGTATTGTGCCTAATTTAGATAAATTGTAAACCTGTACGTAGGTTTACAGAAATTTAGACCTCATTTTAAAAAAAAAAGTTTATACAATACTTATGCTGTAAAAATGAAAATGTAGAGACTTCAATAAATACCATTTTCTTTCAAAACCAAAACTTTAGAAATAACAAAAACAAAAGTAGTGATAACATGTAGTACTTCAAACACCAAGTACTTACTACCTATACCCGTTATCATACAATGCTTTATTAAAATACATTATAGAATGACAAGAAAAGCATCCTGTATAGGCTGTTTTCCAAAAGCAAAGGTTTAATTAACTTTGGGGACACTTTTTAAATCAGTGTTTGGAAAAGTACCAACATATCTGCAGATCATGGAATAGACAGCGCATACGAAATAGCATAAATACAGAATACAAGTTGTCCCATGCAATCACAATGCATAGAAATGGAAAAGTAAATTAGGTGGGCCGCATGCCCCTCCCTTCTCCCCCCCTTTGTTAGATTTATCAGATATTTCCCACCATCCTATGGTTCTCTCAATCCGAATCATTCTCAACTTTTATTGTTTCCAACATTTCTGCTGGAAAGTCTTCTGTGTGCTGCTGAAACTTTTTCAGAGTAGGAAACAGATAGCTCATCTTGGAGTAGCTACAATATAAAAATGAACATCTGAGATGCACAAATTCACATCGATGGATATTGTTGCATGCAGAAGAAGCATTACTAAGGAGTAAAATCTATGACATGCAGCTAGTGGCACAGCTCACACCTATACGTGTAACTATGGGACCGCATGATAATCCAATTGAAGTGAATGCAATACATGCACAAGGAACACTGTTTGAAAATGTTGTTGCTCCACTTAACTTCTTCATTACTGAAGGTGCTCCTGGCAATGTGCTGAACATCTTCACTGATGCACATGGTCAATGTTAATGGGCCCATTATTTGTAACAAAACAACAGACCCGCTAAGGCTTTTAAACTGTGGGGTTGAGGAAAAGAAAATTGCAGAGAGCTGTACCTTGAGCTAAGTAGCACTTAAAATTCTTATCTGCCCATCAGCAACATGCAGAGAAAAAAAGCCAGTGCTTTCCTACCTCATTATGTCTGGAACGGCTGTGCCAGAGAATGATTGAATGTTAACCTCTGCCATGCTGCAAAGCAACACATTACAGGAGCTAAATGTTACTAAGAGAGAGGTGTGGCCCAGTGGTTCTTGTAAACAGATTTGAGTTATGTGTAAACTTGTATAACAGTGATCACTTTACTTAATCTTTCCTATGCACGAGAGCTGGATTCCAAAGTTTTCATCAACATACTAGCACTAGAACAGTGGTGGCTCCCATCAGTCGTCAAGAGCCACCAGTGGCTCAATCCGTGGCTTAGTCATTGACTGAGCCACTTGTGCTGAAGATATACTATTTTTGGTTCATATATGCCAGGGGTGGCCAACTCCAAGGGCTACCTGTGACGGTGTAACCAGGCTCAATTATAAAAGGTGAAGCCCACTTGGTTACCCCTGATCCGTGTGTAAAGGTCCTAGAGTGTCAGCTCTTGGACCCAACTGTCGTGTATGTATCACCGAGACTGTGTAGTAATTATGCGACAATTCAGTATTGACTGTGTTTTGCTTTTCCAGGGGTGCTGGGCAGCAGAGCTTGTGAGGCTGTGAGTTTGAGGTTGGGTTTTGCGGAGAAACTTCAATCAGTTTGCTGCTATGTGGCGGGGTTCCCGAGTTATGGGCTACCCCAAAGATGTACCCGGGAATCAGGTAAGATTCTCGGGCCCATCGAAGCACAGTGCTCTGGCACAGTTCCCGGCTACAGCACAAACTGGAAAAGTAAATAGGGTATGGGGGATCAAGGTATCCCCAGAACAGTCCGGGGTCCCAAGCATAAGGTGGGATGCCCAGTCACCCTGAACCTGGGATAGGGGTTCCGGGGGTGCTCCAACTATGTTCAAAAGTTGCAAGTCAGGGTTGTGCAGTGTGCCAGGGATAAGGCTGGTAAGAGTAGGGAACACATTCTTATTTCTATCCCTGCCACCGGACCAGGAGACTTATACCAGTTAAAAACACACAGACACATAAACAGAACCTTTAATAAAATTCTCCTTGCTTAAGAAATGTGAATGCTTATAACCATGTATCCGTGACTGTGGGATTCCAAGTCTGTGGTTCCGAGAGACCAGATGGCTACCAAGCTTGGCGCCACTGAGTCCACTCGGGACCCGGAGTTGAGAGCCTCAGGGATGCCAAGGTGTTAGAACAGGAGTAACAGTTATACCCGAGTACCTCCGTCCTGGGCTAACAAAGGGCTATCCGACGACCATTTGCCCTGCCCCAGACTCTGTGGAGCCTGGACAACAGGTGGGATCGATATGCTAAGAGGCAGAGGTACCAGGTTGGCGCATGCCCCTTAGCAGAATCCAAAATCGGTGCCCATCCGGCTTTAGAATACCGGCAAATCGGTGATAGGCTGGCAGGAGAATTCCCACGCGCTGATTGGTTGTAGTGGTTTCTGAATGGCTGCAAGGTTTCTTATAGGTTTTAGAGTCCCAATCAGGACCTCAGATTCCAAGTGCCAAACCATAAGCAGCAAATTCAAGGATGCTCTGTAAGGAATAGACGCGAGCCAGCTTCAAAGATTTTGACACAAGAAATTTTCTAAGTCCCGCTTTTCGAGGACGCAGGGGTAGCGGCTGGGATTGCATGCCGAATTGCGTTCCAGGACTTTCATGAGTACCTCCCGGTCATTGGAAAGGGCTCCTACAGAGGTCGTGTGTTAACTTTTCGTTTTAAAGGAAGATTTTATTAGTTAGCCCCGTTCCCAGTAAGTGTGTTAACTGTGTAAATTGTGTTACTTTGTGTGTATATGTTAAATGCTGGCATAAATTACAATTTATTTTACTGCTGTGTCTTGTTCAATCAGATGATCCCGGTAGGAAAAGGTGTTAATAACATCCCCACCAGGTCAGGTTTTAAGGATCTCCCTGCTTCAGCAAAGGTGGCTCAGTTTCACTGATTGAACCACAAGTGCTGAAGCAGGGAAATCCTTAAAACCTGTTGGAGGCCCTTGAGGACTGGAGTTGGCCACCCCTGCACTAGAACTACTTAACTGATAGTAATATAACATGTTATGTTCCACTGTTGTACATGTTTATTGTTGTATAATAGAACAGAATGTGTATTGTATCCATTTAGTCATATCCCAAAAGAAAAAAAAGAAAAAGTCAAAAAGGAGCCGCAGAGATCATGAGGTCTTTGCATGTAAACCATATATAGGTCGGTCATAAAACTTGGGCAAAAAACAACCGAATAAGTGCACCTGCTTAATCAAAGGGGAGCAGCGAGATGTTTTTACTTGGATAACTCTGGGCAGGGTTGTTTTTGCTGCATTGCTGTTTCCAGCCAGGAGACTGATCAATAGAACCAGAAGCAGCTCAGCACGTACGCCAGGGAAGGGGGTAAATGCAACCTCCCGTAACCAGGGCAAATACAAATCAAAAGGGTTTAAAAAGGGCTTTGGGACCCAGCTTGTCTACACCCACAGAGGACCCCAATTCAAATGATCCCATTGCCGAGTCACCCAGAGTTTAAATGGATAGTTAAAGCCGCACTCCACACTGCTCGTTGTCTTCCCTTTAACAGGAACCCCGGGGTTCCTCCGCGGTCCCGCGACGTCTAGGAACCCCCTGGCAATCCAGCTCCGCAACTAGGCATAATGTGCCCATCGGACACAAAATCGTGGTGGGGTCGGTGCTCGGCAGCCATTACAAAAGCCTTGTTGACTCTGCTGACATGTTTGCAGTCCGTTGGCCATATATACTATAATATTATGGATATACTGCAATATGTTGAGATGGGGAAGGGGGAAAGGCTGCTTTAAATTTACTGAAATTATATACCCAAGTAGTAAGCAAAGTAATATTTGCATTCACCAGAGTATTATAAATCACCCTTTTTAAAAAGAATATTTTTTCTTGTGTAGTGCTGACAGTGTACACAGCGCTGTACATAGAATTTGTAGAGTAGAGTTTACAATCAATTTTTGGGGGAGATAAGGTGACTTGCCCAAGGTCACAGGTAGCAGACACCGGGATGAGAACCAGGTTCCCCTGTTTCATACTCCGTGTCGTTCTCAGTCAGACGCCTTTCCTCACCGAGCTGTTCCTTCAGCCAGACCTGTCACCATCAATACACTCAAAACTCAAAAGGAAACGGGAGTCACATTCCTGAGCAAACAGCACATCACATTGGAGATATGAGCACCTGAAAAAAAAGCTATTCAGATTTACTGTAAATACAGGTCAGATATTTTATGGCACTGAGAAATGAAGCCTCCCTCCCTCTGTATCCGGTTACAATAAAATCTCCCTGGTGATTATATTTGGGAGGCGGGAAGGCACGCTTATTGTTAGCCCCCTGTTCTTGCTCCCCAGTGCTTTCCTACTGCCCCTTCATGGTCAGAGCAGGGAAAATAACACTATGTGACATATGTATCCAGGCAAAAGTGGAGCAATTCTGGGGGGAAATAACTGCGCCACATCAAAAAATAAAGTCCCCTATGTTTTTTTTCTGTAGAGAATTCGTCAGATTAACCTGAAAACACCCTTAGGTGAGATAGCACCCTGACTGAGGAACACTTGGATACACAAAAGGTATTCTACAGGAGTACATAATAAGGGGCTCACATCTACGAGTCTTTACATTTGTAGTAAATAGGTAAAATGGGAGGACTAAGAACGCAAAATTGACTTTTATATTCCATCAATGTGGTCTATATACTAAAGTCTTCTGCTGCAAAACCGAGTTAAAAAGAAAGAAATTAAAATATATGCATCGGTATCAATGACAAGGAAACCCATTGGAGTTCTCTGCTCTGGTAAATCTTGTATGATTCAGTAGCACTGGCCTTGCTACTGGGAGACTTAGGGCCGTTCTATAGTGTGTGCGGCCTTGCGCGCCTCTGCGAACGAGCATGCACGCTTTGTGTGTGTATGCTGTGAGCGAGTGAGATACTGTGTGTATGTATGTGTGTGTGTTATAAATACGTTTGAAATAAATATGTTAATAAATTATTTATTAATTGTACATACATGTACACACATACACACACAAACTTCAGCAGCAGTAGCTGCGCGAATTCATTATTTTCCTCATCTTCCGCCCTGTTGGCGGTTCCACGCTCACTGCCGTGCGCGGTCCTATTATAGAATGGCCGACTAACCTCAGCCAACTATAAATGCCGCAGCAAGCGCACGCACTATAGAACAGCCCTTAGTTAATAACTCCCATCGTCTGTTTCTATTAGCAGTGTTCCGCTTTGTAATTTAAGCGCTGCACAAAAGTGGCAAAGGAAAAAAAATAAGCATGTAGAAGTGATACATCCAACTAACGTACCCAGCAAGGACACCAGAATGCCCACGACACCAGTACCAGCCCCCAGCTCGATAACTTTTTTCCCACTGAAATTCAGCTTCTGCTCTTCAAAGTAACCACACAGGTCCAATGCCTTAAATGGGAGTGAGAGACAAAGAGGGTTATACAGTTTGCCACCGAAATGCTTATTCCTACACCTTTCTCCCCCTTCAAACCATTTTCTATTACTGATATGTAATCATTCCTATGCCCTAAACACATAGTTACTATGCAGTGCTATTCCATCAGGCACTTTCTGGTGCCGTAAGACACACTGCAGCCAATGGGCAGTCAGGGTGTCTTCCAGTGCTGGAAAGCGTCTGATGAAATAGCATTGGGTATTATGGGCCTTAATTCTAGCAAAGGCTCCGCTTCTAGTGCAGTCGACAGCGACATCGCGTCAAAACAAATGCGTTGCTGACGTCGACGGAGCTGGAAGTCACGCTCGCTGGAAGTCATCTCAATTTGATTTTTCCAGCGACCGCAGCCTGACCTCACTGTTGCTGGCACTATAAACGTAGCCTAAGGCTACGGCCACACTTTCTGCGCTGCACGTTCGCCTGCCAGGCTGGCGGTGCGTGCAGCCGAATTCCCGGTCTGCAATGAGCTGCAGGGGGAAAGATGGGGGGGGGGATGCGCAGCCATTACGTCACCCGGCAGGTTCGCCCTCGTTGGCTGAACCACCGGGGGCGTGACCTAGTGCTCCGGCACCTGTGTTAATCTCAATTTTCGGGTCTGCAAGAAAAACTCGCCGTGCAGCGTGGCGGCTACCCTTTGCAGTGGGCCCGGCCCCATTGAGAGGCGACCTTGTCCCCACAGCACCCGCTATGCAGCAGCCAGTGGGGATCAAGCCTAAGGCTGAGTCCATAGTGACTTTCCCTGGCCTTAGTCCACGCGCCATCCGGGGGCGGGTCAGTGACGTCACGGAGTTGGTTCGCCCTCATTCGGTGAACCGCTCACGTGACCGGCCCATCGCTCCCCTCAGTGCACAAACGGAAATTTTTTTAAGAGCTACGCCCCCGCTAAAGCCGCTCTCATTGCGGCTGCAGGGGCTCACTGACTGGCGTCAGCGGATAAGCGCTGACCATGGACTCAGCCTAAGGCTTTGTCCCCGCTGGCGCTGAGCGCGCTAATGCTTGGAGAGCTCTCCAAGCATGAGCACCGGTGTCCTTTACATTTTCGCAAGCGCTCGCAGGGGGGGGGGGGAGGGGGGCTGCGGGGACGCTGCAGGGGAAGCTGAGCGCGCTAGGAAGTTGAATTTTTTTTTATCTAAGCGCAGAGCGCCGGTGAGCGTGTCCGCACATACGCGCGCATCGCGTGAGCGGAGACTTGCACATATATATATATATATATATATATGCAAGTCACCTCGCCAAGCGCCGCCTGCTCAGTGCTTGCGGGGACGCAGCCTAAGGCTGAATCCCCAGCGTAGGCTGCGGCACACGCGCCACACCCCCCCCTATGGGGCAGGCCCCAGTGGCGAAGAAGAATCCCATTGAAAGCAAAGGGAGATTTTCGTTTGATAAACCTGGCACAATCCTTATGCACAGACTTTGCAGCCGGGACACTTTCGTAATTAGCCCGCTTAATATGATGTTATCCTCTTTCAGATTCATAGTGCAAAATCACCCGAAAAAAATATTGCATTAAAATACAAAAAAAGATCTGGGACGTTATTTTTGATGACAGATGGGCACACAACACAGGTACCCATCTAAAAAGTATCAGTTACACCCTACCTTTAGGGGAATAAGTATTAAGGTAAAGTGGAGCAAAATAACTACATTGGAGGAGAGTCCAATTGAAACTGATAAGATTTGTTTTCTTGGATACATATGGTGAGGATTATGTTCTTTGCCCCCCCTCCCCCCAGCCCCCAGCAAAAAGGATCTTACTATATGTTTCTTTTAATACACGTGTTTTGGGGGATTAGCTTGGGGTTTGTTAAACGGAGTCTGACATCTGAATGCCAACTATGTACAAACCGCAGCACCCGAGCCCATTATTTTACTGTACGACCCGAGCTCCACGTTGCACTAATGCTGCCGGATATAAGCCTTGCAACACGTTGCTGGCTCCTCCGTCAGCCAAAAGGTTTGCATCATCACACTGTACATGCAGATCATAAGCAAACCTTCCGGTACTCACAGCGTCCCATACCGGGGCTGCCACCCCGAGGTTAGCGCCGTAGTGCTGTGTGATGCGCAGCTCCCGGCCGCAGAACTCATAGCGGCTTTCCTCTGTGTAGATGTCCGAGAAGAGGGAGAACAGGTCCAGGGGCAGCACTTCGCTCAGGCCGCGCTCCACGCATTCTTCCTCCTCCTGGTGCATCATTCTACGGCACGCGCGCCGGGGGTTGGCGGAGGGGGGGGGGGGGGGGGGGCTCGCGCTGTGACGTAGCACTCATTCACAACTCCGGTGTTCTCGTTTTAACCCCTCGCGCGCTGGAGCGGGATTCCACCCTCCCCTTTCTGTCAGGGAAAGCTTAGCGCCTCCCTTCAACTTGCACTTCCTGATTTCACAACATTAATCAACAGAAGCCCTGCAGGGGTTGGTTTCCAGGGTAGTGTAACCTGAAATCCCCCCCCCCCCCCCAATTTTTTTTATAATTTCTGTCACAGATCTGTTGTTTGTGTATATATGTTCATGCAGTTGCATGTGATCATTGGGAGTTATTTATCAGAGTTTGCAAACATATTTGCAGCTAGTTGTGCCGGGCGGCTTCTCCAAAAATACTGGACACAATGGTGAAAGGTGCCATGTAGATAGTGGTGTGCCAAGTACCCGGAATTACCCGGTAGCCGGCACATTTCCAGCTACCCGGACATTACACGGACCTGGCAACTGAGAAGTGGGCCCGGCGCCAGGTAATGTCAGGGTAGCTGAAAACAATCTTATTACTTACCTTTCTTACCTTTCAGCCAGCGACGGACGACATCTAGGAACAGCAGCAGTGGTCCTGTGGCAGTGGCAGCATCGGAAGTGTCTTCAGCCGGCGTGGGACAGCAGGAATCCATTCCACAGCACCGCAGCAGGTAAGCAGTGTGTGTGTGAGCCGCCGGTGAACCATGTGACCAGAGCAGGAGACGGAGCATTCCTATTGGACAGCCGTCTGTCCAATAGGAACGCTCCTGCTCCGGTCACATGGTTCCCCGGCGGCTCACACACACACTGCTTATCTGCTGCGGTGCTGTGGAATGGATTCCTGCTGTCCCACGCCGGCTGAAGACACTTCCGATGCTGCCACTGCCACAGGACCTCTGCTGCTGTTCCTAGATGTCGCCGCCACCATGCAGGTAAGTGAAAAAACGGGTAACCGGGTACCCGGCCGGAAATGCAGCCAATCAGGATGGAGGAAGCTGCACAGCCCCCTAGCAACAGCCCTGCTCTCTCTCTGCTCGGGGAAATCCCTCGTTGCCCCATGCCAGTCCGGTCACTATGTCCAGAGAGGTAATACCGGACACATATATGTCCAGTATTACCTCATACTGGACAGTGTCCAAATACAGGAAAGTCCGGTTCAATACTGAAAACCTGGCAACACCTATTTGCAGCCCGGAGACTGGTAAATAAACCCCAAAGTCTCCTGCCTGCAAAACTGGAACAAAGCCTGGGTACTACATCTGTGGCACACTAATATAAGTTCACATATATTATATATGTGGTTATCAATTCTGCAACGGGAGATATTTTCTGATGAATAAAATGTTGATATAAAAAAAATGTGAATAAATAAGCTTTTTTTGGTACAAATATAGTTGTGGTGGTTTTGTGGGAGGAAAAGAGTGCTGCTGCTTTTTATTAACAATTTGTGGCTACAAAATTTGGGACAAAAGCAGAAGAATTGTGTCAGATTTACCAAAGGGAAAACTGCAATTACAGTACTTTCAATAAAATTCATTTTCTTTGATAAAAATGGTGCTAGTTTTTGCACTGCTTTTGTCCTAGTTTTCCAGCAGGAGAATTTCCACCGGTGGGGGCTATTTTTTTTAAAGGGTTCCTGATTGGAAATTGATACAAAACAGCAATATTTTCTATAGCATAGGACCAACCTCACGCACGAAAAATGCCTCACGTACGAAACGCGTACAAGTTTTTTTCTGGTCCTGCCTGTGATTTTTGCTCCACTGATGCCACGATCACAATAAAACATTTTTTTACTTTAACATTTTTCTGTTGCTGAGCAGTGCATTGCTTATCTCCGTCTACGGATTCTCCTCTTCATGATTACTCCAGCAGGAAGCACGTTACAAGGAGCCCTGCACCAGCTCACCGTGAGTACAACTGACTGACTATGTTTGCTCACCAGAGTCTATACAGCACAGGACACCATCTGATTCTTATTTTCAGCTGCATGTAGTTTGCTCCACACACACACACACACTGTGCCTGTGTGATATGTTACAATGTTGCCTTCCCTGCCTTTGGGCATGTGATCAGTGAGTTGCTACAGCAGCCTCTGAAATGTCTCCTAGAATGGGCTATTCTGCCCTCTCCCCTGTTTTGCTGACAGTCTGTCCCAAGACTATTCCCTTTTCCCAGATTTCCCTACACCTCCTTTTCATTCCTGACTTGGCTGAGTGAGTACCTTCCTGTCACACTCCCATGGCAAGGCCATCTCTTTCTACCTGCCCTCAACTACAAACTCACAACTACACAACATCCACAAGTACCTGTATTCACTGCTGCTTTTCCAATAAAGTGAAGGAAATATTATAGGACTTGGTGTGATTTGGAAAGGGGGCTGAGTTAATGGTATCTGGGGATATTCACACATCACACGTGACCCTGGCTTCAGAATAGTAGAAAGAGGACCGTGTGCTTTGGGGACACACAGGAGCTGCTACTCACA
Organism: Ascaphus truei; assembly: GCF_040206685.1. Lineage (NCBI taxonomy): Eukaryota > Metazoa > Chordata > Amphibia > Anura > Ascaphidae > Ascaphus > Ascaphus truei. Next base: position 336,447,998 of record NC_134485.1, on the reverse strand, counting down.
GCCTTTATGCTGATACAGAGCAGTCTGCACACTGACAAGCAAGCAGCTTTACATTGCTAATAAAGAGCACAGACTTTCTATAGCAAAAGCCTTACAAACAAGCAAGCAGCTTTACATTGCTAATAAAGAGCACAGACTTTCTACAGCAAAAGCCTTACAAACAAGCAAGCAGATTTACACTGCACAGAGAGCCTGCAGCTTTCTACAAGGCAGCAGCACAGCAGTCAGACAAGTGCATTATACACAGAACTTTGATTGCCCTTTCTGTTTTTTGAGTCCACCCTCTGCACAGCCTGACAGTGAGGAGCCACCATCTCAGCTAACCCTGCGCACGTTCCACGGCTAGCGCCACCAGGGGCCACGCCACCAGACACTTGTAAGTACAGCTACCCCCACGCTTACCGCTGCAGGACACCTACCGGCACTATCTGAGACAGTCATCCATCGCTGACGCAGGTAACAGACCGCACGCCACACGCACTTGCTAAAGGCCTACATACACCTGCAGCATGGCAGAACTCAGATCCTCACCAGACACCACGCAGGAGAGTGACCACTCAGACACAGAGACTGCCGCACAAATGCAACAGGCGCAGGCAGACGCAAGGCCTAAACGGATAGTCACTCTTACACAAAAGGCCCGTGAAAAATATGAGACTGACATTGAAGCGCACCGCGCTAAATTAGAGAAGGCCTGGGAAAAAACCACACTGGGAATACGCAATGTTACTAGCGTTGGCAATTACGCACAGCAGCTCGAGCAGGCAATAACGCAATTAAGGACTGATCACTCGTGCTACCAAGAGCTGTCAGAGACATACATCACTTACCTGACCAGGGCCAACACCGGCGAAAGCCTGCAAGAAAGAGACTTACAGAGTAACATTGACCTGACACGCGACAGCCGCGTGCGAACCACTATCACGGAAGCTGAGAGTAGGAGAAAGGACCTTTTGCTGGAAACTGCATCACAGCGCTCCAGCACATCCAGACATTCATCAAGGTCAGCAAAATCCGTGCAATCTAACGCGTCCAGCGCAAGCGCTACCAAGGCGCGAGCCACTGCAGAGGCCGCATGCGCTAGTGCCGAATATAGTCGGAAAGAGGCAGCCATAAGGGCAGAGAGAGCGCGCATAGAAGAGCAACAGTAGGCAGCCGCCGCCAGTGCCGCCGCTGCAGCCACTGCGTGTAGGAAAGCTGAATTTGATGCAGAAGTAGAGACACTTAATCAAGAGAAGGAAGCCGCCGCCGCCATAGCCCAAGCTGAAGTCCTAGAAGCAGCCGCGCAACAGGACGGCGGGGAGCAACCATACAGACGGATAATCTCAGAGGACCCAGTCCAACGCACTGAGGACTATGTAAGGAGCCTCTTCAGCGTAAACACCAGCGCCCAATCTCAACACGACGGGAGTGACTCCACAGACACCGAAGACTTGCTAGGTCCACGTAGAGAAGACGCTGTTCCTTCAAGGGTACACGCTACCTGGGATAGCCACAGCCGCACAGTGATCCACACGACAGCGCGCACACAGATGCACTACAACAGGCTCGCAATCCAGGTACACCCACACGGGAAAACGCAGCCCCTCACACTGACCAGCAATCATCACGTCCACGCCAAGGAAGAGGCGACCGCAAGGACCCTCCCGGCAACTATCTCAGAACGCGATCAACACACCGATGCATCAGGCCTAACAGACATGGGCAAGTACATGATCCGGCGTGACATGGTACAAACGGGACTTACCAGCTTTGACGACCGTCCTGAGAACTACCGAATATGGAAGTCCACGTTCAAAGACGCAATCAAGAGTCTGGACTTCTCCACAAGGGAAGAACTCAGCCTGCTAACCAAATGGCTGGGGAAAGAATCCATAGAACATGCGAAGAGGCTCAGGGCACCAAATGTGAACCACCCTCAAGTAGGTCTTGACTTGGTATGGGAAAGGCTAGAGGAGTGCTACGGTAGCCCCGAAGCGGTCGAAGACACACTCTTCAAAAGAGTCGACGACTTCCCTAGGATCACAGTCAAGGACTACTCGAAGTTACGAGAACTCGGGGATCTGCTGCAGGAGCTGGAGTTTGCAAGAACAGACCATTCCTTAACAGGTCTCAACGTCCTAGACTCAGCTCGCGGAGTGAGACCCGTCTTGGAGAAGCTACCCTACAACCTCCAAGAAAGATGGATGTCACAAGGCTCCAAATACAAAGGGGAGAAGGAAGTCTCCTTCCCTACCTTCTCATTCTGCTTGAGCTTCATCCGCGAAGCGGCAAGGACAAGAAACGATCCCAGTTTCATCTTAGGTATGCAGACCACACACAGTGCAAGCAACCTGAGGAATGAAAGGCCAGTGGCGAGATACGGTAATGCTAGAACACCTATCTCGGTCCACAGGACGGACGCGTCCCCCACGACCCAAACTACTCACGACCAGTCGGTCGCCGGAGACAAGAAACCAAGGGACCCAAACAGAGAATGTCCATACACAAGAAGCCACACCCACTTAACAGGTGCTTTGGGTTCAGGAAGTTGCTCGGAGAATTCGGAGTTTGATTCAGGTGCTGCGATTCCACAACTCACCTAGCCAGAGACTGTAAAGAAGACATCAAATGTGTAGTGTGCAAAAGTGACAAGCACGTAACATCTCTACATCCAGAGGCGCTGACACTCCCCCAACTCAACAACCCATCCTCCATAGCGGAGCATGGCGGGGAGGAAGGAGAAGGAGAGCCAACATCTGTCACATCTCAGTGCACCGAGGTTTGCGGAAAGGGAAGCGACAAAGGGTCCTGCTCCAAAATATGCCTTGTCATAGTGCACCCCCAGAGACAACCTGAGAGGGCTATCCGGATGTATTCAAATCCTCGAAGATCAAAGTAACAGATCACTGGCGAAGACGGAATTCTTCAACTTATTCAATGCACAAGACAATGCCTCACCCTACATCCTCAGAACCTGTGCAGGGTTAACTGAGACAACAGGGAGAAGAGCAAATGGCTACATTATACGTTCAGTGGACAACAGAGTGAAGATAGCTCTCCCCACACTCATCGAGTGCAACTACATGGCTGCAAACAGGGACGAGATTCCCACACCACACATGGCACGCCATCACCCACACCTCAGAGGAATAGCCAACTACATTCCGCCGGTAGAACAAGTCGCCAAGATCTTGCTGCTGCTCGGTAGGGACATCCTGAGGGTGCACAAAGTCCGTAAACAGCGCAATGGACCCCACAACGCTCCATTCGCCCAAAGACTTGACCTAGGATGGGTGATAGTGGGCAACGTGTGCATTGACAAAGGGCACGAACCAGATTATGTTGACGCCCGCAGAACAGCGATAACAGAATGTGGACACACATCCCTTTCCGAACCATGTCTTGGCCATCTCCAAATGACAGGAGGGCCGAGTGAGGAGAAGGGACAAGGTCATACCCCTGAGATCAACAAAAACATCTTCACATCAGGGGGATGTGAAAATGGCCTAGGATGTTTAGTAGTCCAGACAACTAAGGATGACAAGGAGACTCCACCGAAGGAAGAAAGTAACCTCCTGAAGGTGCCTGACAAAGGGATCGTCCAAAGGAAAGGAAATAATTGGTCGGTCCTCCTGCGAGCAATGGCACAGCTAAGACGTACAGCCATTCCTCTCCGCAGAATTCCAAGTGGCAAAGCAGCCAACCGCCACAGCTGGCATAGCGTTCCAGACAACAAGAGATGAACTTGCAAGCGACCTTGGAATTTGGATCCGGGGACCGACACGCCTCCCATACAGCGGAGTCGGGAAATAAGCTGGAATCCCAAAACAGACGCATTCACATTCCAGGTGTCCATCGAAGGAAAACCCTACACCCGATGCGAGGCCCTGTTCACGGTCAATAGTCTTCACGACCCGCTGGGATTCATGGCTCCAGTCACCATACAAGGGAAGTCTCTTCTCAGAGAAATGTCCATCGAGAAGCAGGACTGGGACACCCCACTACCTCCAGAAAGACGGAAAGAGTGGGAAACGTTGAAGGATCCTTTGAAGATCCTAGAGCAGCTTCAGATCCCACGCCCCTACATCTCTCACTGCTGTACACAGCAAAGAGCTTTGCGTGTTCTCAGATGCCTCTACAAAGGCTATAGCAGCGGTGGCCTACTTAAAAACCACGGATGCGTATGGAGGCGACCATGTCAGGTTCATCCTCGGCAAGGCCAAAGTGGCGCCACAACGCGACCATACTATACCCAGACTTGAGCTATGTGGCGCAGTATCAGCGGTAGAACTGGCAGAACTCGTCAAAAACGAAATTGACTGCAAACCAGATGCTGTCAGGCTCTACACAGATAACAAGGTGGTACTGGGCTGCATAAGCAACGAGAAAGGAAGATTCCACATATACGTGGCCAACCGTGTAGAAAGAATCAGGAAGTCAACCCAACCAGAACAATGGTACCACGTGCCCACAGACCAAAATCCTGTAGATCATGCCACCAGATCACTGACCGCAGCGCAACTCCAGAACACGTCGTGGCTCACAGGACCAACGTTTCTTACGCAGACCGCGGAAACGCCATCAACCCCAGTCGACGACTCTGAACTTGTGGATCCCGAGGAGGACACGGAGACAAGGCCTCAAGTATCCGTGTTACTCACGAATATATGGCCCAGAAACACCCTAAGAAGATTCTTTGCCATCAGAGGTCCAGTCGAACAAATACGCTCCGACTGCGGAACCAATTTCGTTGGGGTGCATTAAGGATTACAAATAAACACTAAACAGTGCCAGAAACTTTTGCACAAAGACATTGTGGTGCAACCAGCTAACCTGGAGCGGTGCATCCACCTGGCATCCTTTGCCAAAGAACCTTGGTCAAAGGACTTTGAAGCTAGGGATACCGGCCGGTATCACCTCGTTATGTGGACATGGACTTTGCTTTATTATGTAATGTTTGTTTGCATTGCAAATATGTTCCACATATTCAAGTTATATCGTGGTATCTCCAGATACCAGACGGGGAATGGGAACCCCAGTCTATATGGGTTACTCTAGACGTGATGTCTTTGTACTCAGTCATTAAACATGACCAGGGGGCGGCGGCTGTTAATCACTTCATCGGGGGTCCAGATAGCAATCAATTTCACACAGCTTTTATCTTAGATTCAATCAATATTTACTCACTCACGATTATTTTTTATTTGATCACAAATTTTATTTACAGCAACAGGGCACAGCTATGGGCACAAGTTTTGCACCGGTGTATGCTAATTTGTTTATGGGGTGGTGGGAGTCACAATTCATTTTTACTAGCACAAATCCATTTAGACAACATATCACTTTTTACAAGAGGTTTATTGATGACCTTATTATGATTTGGGAAGGGGATTTAGTCACATTACACGCTTTTTTTAAATTTTATTAATCAAAATACCAACAATTTAAAATTCACCATATTGACTATCTGGACCTTAGGTTATTTATAGACATTGATAGGAATATACAAACGGATGTTTATAGAAAGCCAAAATCCAGAAACATTCTACTGAGAGCAGACAGCTGCCACCCCGTACTGTCATTAAAGGTATCCCCAAAGGCCAATTCCTCAGACTGAGGAGGAACTGCTCCACAGAGGAGGGTTTCATCCGACAGTCTGAGGAATTGAGCCATCGATTCCAACAGAGAGGTTATAACACTGAAGATCTAGTTCGTACATTTCAGGATATATTAACTATAGATAGAGAAACTTTACTGAATCCCAAAGAGGGGGGCCCCAGGACAGATGGAATGACAGAAACAGGGATTTCCCAATCTAGTAAATTATCTAGAAAAAGGTATGACAACAGAGGTAAAAAAGGAAACCTGGGCCACACAGGAGAGGATGTACCCCTCATGATCACTCAGTATAATAAATGTAGCCAGCAAGTTCAAAATATTATTCGAAGGTATTGGAATATTCTGCTAATGGATACGAGTTTGAAAGATTATGTAACCAAAGGTCGGCGGTTTGTCTATCGAAAAAAAGCGAAGACGATCGCTGCCTATGTGTCCCCTAGTTATGTAACTTCATCTACTATTACTAAGAAATTTGTTACGAAAGGTTCTTTTAGGTGTGGAGGATGTAAAGTATGCCAGTTTATGTTACCATCAGCCCAATTTATGGGCTCTTCCTCTAGTCATTCATTCCCAATCAAATCCTTTATAAATTGTGACACACAGTACGTAATATATCTTTTGACTTGTAGGTGTGGAATGAATTATGTAGGGAGGACTACTAGATCCCTAAAAATTAGGATACTAGAACATGTAAGACTGATTAAAAAACAAGACTGTTCGCATCCAGTCTCTAAGCATTTCTCACAATGTGAGAAAGGGGGGATCAAAGGTTTAACTGTGAGAGGAATCGAAAAAGTATTTGCGAGCGAGAGAAAAGAGGATTTACTCAATCTGTTGGACCGCAGGGAGGTATATTGGATATTTATGTTACAAACTAGAGCCGAACGAAATCACCTTATACCAGGAGGGAAGATGAGTCAGCGGGCACTACGGTGCAGGAAAAAATCAAAAAGGCTGGACTGTGCTACAAAAAAAATCCTTTATTCAGACATGGTTAAAAATTGAGAGGAGGGAAGAGAACCCCTGCGCCTCTAACGCGTTTCACCCGCAATCGAGCTTTTTCAATTTTTAACCATGTCTGAATAAAGGATTTTTTTGTAGCACAGTCCAGCCTTTTTGATTTTTTCCTGCACCGTAGTGCCCGCTGACTCATCTTCCCTCCTGGTATAAGGTGATTTCGTTCTGCTTCCATTCAGCCGGAGCACACTGACCCGGTCACACACAAGGAGATATGTGAGTACAATCATGCTTTAAAGTGAGCTGCCCCATTACCATCGGTATATTGTGTTCTGGGTGTATATTAGAGGTCTGGGGGGGGTCCTAGGATATCCCCCATACAACTCTCTTTACCCCTGCTTAACCGTGGTTCATCTAGGGGTTAATGCCTAAGCTCCAAGCATGCACAAAGGATATTTAATGTGTTCCGGTTTGCAGTGAATTCAACAATATATTTTCTTTGAACCTAAGGGTATATGCTCTGTAGCACTAGTTATTTTTGGGGCTCCAACCTCAATATTTCCTACTTACAAACTAGAGCCCCCTGCGGTGTAAATGTAAAGTGGAATCTGAGCCATTTTTAAATCGATGAATATGTATCTTATTATATGAGAGATTATGAATATTGTATTGGTTATTATTACTCCTTTATTTGGCCCAGTACGGGTCATTTCATTGGCATAAGATCTGTAGAATACTTACCATGCAAATCATTTGCCTTCCATCTATTAAGTATGATAATATAGTTAATATATAAATTATTATGCTAATGTTAGGAATTGCTTGAAGGCGGTATTGTTGGTTCATTTAATCATCACTCTAGGAGGATGAACATATATATGCATAGCAGAACGATACTCAATGTTGCATTGATAGTGTTAAAATGTACCGTGATGCTTTTTATTTGTTTGTGGATTTTGTACTGCTTGTTTTAATTCCCCTGCCATTTAGGTATGAGTGCAGTGACAGGGGATGTGTTTATTTTGTATTGATGTATGTTGTACGTGTGGGACATGGAGCAATGGGGGTAGGATACCCATGATGAGTCACCCTGCCTTTATACACATAAGGATAGGGAGATTCGTTCCTTTATTTCATATGTTGCTTTTTACTTGCAAGGTGACTCTATTAAATATTGCGGTTCAGTTCCGACTCACTTGAGGCCATCCGGAGGGGAGCCGATGGGTGGGTGTGTTGTTACCTCAGTCCTTCTCCTCATTGACTGAGATGCGGCACGCACGGACCAATCGGTGGCCTGAAGGTAAGTCATGAGGGGCGGGAACGTGTCGCACTTTGACAGGCTTATGATGAGAGTCAATATGATCTGTCTCTTCAGTGAGCATGCGCGAAAAAGCGGGGGGGCGTGTTTACCCACCGGATTGAGCCGGAGATGGTGGCGCCTCGGGTGACGGGGGGGTAGATCGATTTTTTTCCAAATGTTTTCAATGATTCATGATTAAGAGAGGGGTATATAAGACAACCAATTTGCTACATATTCCATACTCCTTGATAAAGGACCTACCCGTCCGAAACGCGTAGGAGGCTGTGTGTTTTTCCCCCCCTGGGGTGATGTTTTTATCAGTCATGTACTGAAATAAATGGGATTTACTTTTTTCACCACCTGACTCCCTGGCAGTGCGCTATTTGCTTCGTATTCTATTTGTGTTCTGGATTTCCCTCCCATGGCTGGCACTCCACAGCGGATCCCCAGAGATTTTAGGAGTGGGTAAGAAACTTATGCTTATTGTAATGCCTGTATGCCCGCAGACCTGGCCAGTCCCCAGTACTGAGGTGGGTAAGGTTATAACACGCACCCACAGAAGTGAGGGCGTGCCCAGAGTGTGGTAATGCGTTGCTGGGCCTGTTGAGAAAGGGTTAACGTATACTTGCAACGTCCAGGATGCCAGAGTTTGGATGGTAATGTCCGTGTGCCAGAGTTCAGGGGTAATAGAGAGCAGCGTGGTGATGTCCGTAAGCCAGTGTTCAAGGATTGGAGAAGGCAGCTTAGTCGTATCCGAATGCAGGGTTCAAGAGCAGGAGAAAGCAGGGTAGTCCAATTCAAAGCAGAGTTCAAGCCAGGGAGATCCAAAGGTAAGCAGGGACAGAAACCAGCGCTGAAAGAGACAGGAGAGCCAAGCATAGAGACTGCATACACAGGGGTCACAAGATGCTATGCAGAGCAATGAGCGACAGGACAGACAGGGATTATAAAGGAGGGAGCACCAATGGGAGAGGAAGGAGGAGCAGAGGGTTGAGTGAGAGGTTGCAGGGATAGGTCAGAAAGAGCAAGGGAGGAGACAGGTGAATTACACAGGGATATGGCTTGTACGCTATGGGAGGCGGAGCCAGAGCTTTGGGAAGGCCTATATCTGGAGCGTGTGCGCGCGCCCTCTGTAAGGGTTTGATGTGCGCGCAGTGTGTGCCAGGGAGCGCGAGGAGCATCCCGCCGCGGGGGGTCGCTCGCCAAGGAAGGCGAGAGAGCAGGAGAAGCGACAGAAGGAGGTAATGTGGCAGGTGGGGGAATAGAGAGATGCCACGAGCTGTGAGTGCCACGGAGAGGATCGGGTGTTTGGAGATGTGTGCGCACATTGCGGGGAACGAGCGTGACAGCTGGACGCGCGTCCGGACACGCCGCAGAGGAACGGGTGCGGGTAGAAGAAGGGACAGAAGGGCGAGGAGGTGAGGGAGGAAGGTCAGAGGCAGAGGGAGCAGGGGTGACGGGGACACATTGGGAAGCACGAATCCCCTGAACTGTCACAGTATCCCCCCCTTGAGGATCGATCTCCGGACGATCCTGCCATGGCTTCTGGGGGAATTTCCGATGAAATTGCCAGAGGAGTTTGGGAGCGTGAATATGGCGAGAAGGAATCCAGGAACGCTCCTCTGGACCATAACCCTTACAGTGAACAAGGAACTGTAACTTATTTCTGGACCAACGGGAATCGATTATGGAGTGAACCTCATATTCCTGCTGTCCGTGAATGGTCACCGGGTTGGGTTTTTGGGAACGATCCGGAAAGTGAGCACTTTGGATAACCGGTTTGAGTAATGACACATGGAACACAGAAGGAATCCTCATGGTGGGAGGAAGTGCCAAACGGTATGCGACCGGATTGATCCTCTCAAGGAACTTAAAGGGACCCAAGAATCTCAGGGACAATTTCAGAGACGGAGTCTTGAGCCTTATATTTTTTGAGGATAACCACACTCTGACTCCGGGTTTAAACAAAGGGCCCGGTTGACGTCGTCGATCTACCTTTGTTTTTTGTCTTGAGACGGCAGTTTGTAGAGTCTTAAGAATCCTCCTCCAAGAGTTTTGAACAGTAGAGACATGAGAATCCGCTGTGGGAACACCAGAAGGGAGGGAGGAGAGGGGAAGACTGCTAGGGTGGAATCCAAAATTAATGAAGAAAGGGGACTCCTGTGTAGATTCATTTTTAAGAGAGTTAATTGCAAACTCGGCCCAAGGTAATAGATCCACCCAGTTGTCTTGAGATTCGGAGACGAAACATCTGAGATACTGCTCTAAGGTCTGATTCATTCTTTCCATTTGACCGTTGGTCTGAGGGTGGTATCCAGAAGAAAATAGAAGGGAAATCCCAAGTCTCTGGGAAAACGCACGCCAAAATTTAGAGATGAATTGAGAACCTCTGTCAGAAACAATTGAAATAGGAACACCGTGTAATCTGAAAATTTCCTTAGAAAAAATATCGGCCAAAGTAGCAGAATTAGGGAGGCCCTTGAGGGGTATAAAGTGGGAATGCTTGGAAAATCTATCTACTACAACAAGAATGGTATTCATTCCTTTAGAATTGGGAAGCTCGACAATAAAGTCCATAGAGATATGTTTCCAAGGTTGCTCCGGAATTGGGAGCGGCATGAGGAGACCAGAAGGTTTGTGATGGGCGGATTTACTCTGGGCACAGACCGGACAAACTCTGGTGAAATCAAAAATGTCCTTGTTCATTTTAGGCCACCAAAAGGTCCGTTTAATAAGATCCGCTGTCCTCTTGAAGCCTGGATGACCGGCCATCTGGAAGAATGTCCCCAAAGTAGGATCTTGTGGCTAAAACGTGGAGCTGCGTATAAGCGTCCCTCTGGCACCCTAAATCTCCTGGGAATGTGAACCTGGGCTTTGTTGATTTCATCCAAAACATCAAAATTATTGGCAGAAATTATGCACTTGGCGGGGAGAATAGATTCAGAGGATTCGTTAGAGTCGTTCTCCGTAGCGAACTGGCGAGAGAGAGCATCTGCTTTGATATTTTTGGGACCGGGAATATAAGAAATGGTATAGTTGAAACGAGAGAAAAATAGTGACCAACGAGCCTGACGAGATCCTAATCGTCGAGCCCCCTCAATATACAGTAAATTTTTGTGATCGGTGAGGATGGCAATAGGCTCCTTGGTTCCTTCGAGAAGATGCCTCCATTCCTGAAGAACCAATTTAATGGCCAATAGCTCACGATTCCCAACATCATAATTTCTCTCGGTGACGAGAACTTTCGAGAGAAAAAACCACACGGATGGAGCTTCTCCTGGGGAGAGGATCTCTGAGAGAGTACTGCACTGGCTCCCACATCAGAGGCGTCAACTTCTAACGTGAAGGGAAGCGAAGTATCTGGATGTCGTAGGATGGGTGCAGAGACAAAGGCCTTCTTGAGAAACTCGAAGGCGTCAAAGGCTTCGGGAGACCAAGTCGTAGGATCAGCACCCTTCTTAGTCAAGGCGGTGATGGGTAAAGCAATGGTAGAGAAATTACGGATGAACTTACGGTAATAATTGGCAAAGCCAAGGAAGCGCTGCACGGCCTTGAGAGAATTCGGCAGCGGCCAGTCGAGAACAGACTTCAATTTCTCTGGATCCATAGAAAAACCTTGGTTAAAGATAATATAGCCTAGGAAGGCTGTGGACGTCTGGTGGAACAAACATTTCTCCATTTTAGCGTAGAGGCGATTAGCACGAAGCCTAGAGAGTACCAGTTTGGTATGGCGAATGTGCTCCTCTAAATCCTTAGAGAGAATGAGAATGTCATCCAAATATACGATAACAAATGTTCCCAACACGTCCCGGAAGATATCGTTCATGAACTCTTGGAAAACGGCAGTAGCATTGCATAGTCCGAAGGGCATCACTAAATACTCATAATGTCCAGATCGCGTGTTAAATGCGGTTTTCCATTCATCCCCATCTCTTATACGAATGAGGTTATAAGCCCCTCTTAAATCGAGTTTGGAGAAGATAGAAGCTCCTTGGAGACGGTCGAATAGTTCTGAAATTAGGGGAAGAGGATATCGTTTTTTTACCGTAATTTTGTTGAGTCCGCGAAAGTCGATACAGGGTCTTAGGGATCCATCCTTCTTCTTCACGAAGAAGAAGCCTGCCCCAGCGAGAGGTGGAGTTGCGGATGAATCCTTTCTCCAAATTTTCTTGGATGTAAGACGTCATAGCCTCGGTTTCAGGAACGGATAAGGGATACGACTTCGACTTCAGGATTATGGTTCCTGGAATTAAATCAATAGGACAATCGTAGGGACGATGGGGAGGCAGTACCTCAGCTTGTACTTTATTGAAAACATCCAGGATTTCGTGATACACCGTCGGCAGAATGGACAGGTTGGAAGGGATGGTATCCAAACCAGCGAGCACAGCAGCAGGAGGAGTGGTAGACACTGCCTCTGAGGAGGTAGGTCATTGGATCGGTAAGACGTCGGTCCAATCTATGCGCGGATTATGGAGCTGTAGCCAAGGCAATCCTAGTATAACCTGGACGGTAGGAGAATGGAAGACATCAAAAACTATTACCTCCTTATGACCATCCGCAGTGGTCAATGTAAGTGGGATGGACTCCCAGATGATGAAGGCTGGCTGAAGCGGACATCCATCGATAGCTTCAAGACCAATGGGCACTTTTCTCTTGACCAGAGGGATTTTATTCTCAGAGGCGAAGGTGTGATCCAGGAAGTTACCGCCAGACCCGGAGTCAATGAAAGCTTTTACTTCTAATAGAAGGTCAGGGCCCGCCAGCGTTACAGGAAGCATGAGTTTCTTTAGGAGATCCTTCGGGAGAGAGGGGCAAGAAGAGATTGTACCCAGTAAAAGCCCCTCTACCTTTACTGGGTGTTCCCGTTTCCCGGCTTCAGGGGACAGTTCTGGTGCCGATGTTCTGGGGAACCACAATAGTAACAGAGTCCCTTCTGACGATGTCGCATTCTCTCTGCAGCCCGCGGTTGTTGGCTACCGATTTGCATCGGCTCAGGAGCAACCAACGCCAGGAAGGGCGAAGAAGAAGACCTATGAGAGACAGACGGGGGAGGAAGAGAACGGGAAGTGTCGCTCGTGACGTCGTTCTTGAGTACGTTGATCCATACGTATGCTGAGTGTAATTAGTTGTTCCAGAGAGGACGGCCGGGCGTGAGCTGCGAGATCATCTTTTAAAGTATCAGACAGACCGTGCCAATATGCTGCGGCAAGTGCCTCGTCGTTCCACTGAGTTTCTGCGGCGAGGGTGCGGAACTCTATTGCGTACATAGCAGCAGATCTTCGAGCCTGTGTGATATGGAACAAAGAAAAAGCGTCCGTCTCCCTACGTGCGGGAGTGTCAAACACTTGTTGAAATTCATGCCTAAATTTAGGATAGTCCTGGGTCAACTCAGGTTTGTGCTCCCAGATGGGAGAAGCCCAAGCGAGGGCGTCGCCAGTGAGTAAGGCGTAAATGTAGGCCACCTTGGTACGGCCGGTAGGAAAAAGCGAGGGAGACATTTCAAATTGAACCTCGCATTGGTTTAGGAATCCACGGCAAGCGAGAGGGTCCCCATCATACCAGTTGGGAGGTGGTATACGTGGTCCTGAGTTACCGTAGGTCACTGAGACAGGAGGTGATGGGGCAGCTGGGTTTTCCTGGAGAGACAGATTAGCAAGTTGTTGCGAGACAGTGGTCAGTTGGCTACTGACAAATTGTAAATGTTCCAAGGAAACACCTTGGCCCAGCTCAGGGGAGTCTGCATTTATTGGGATCTGCATAATGTAACGCCTGTATGCCCGCAGACCTGGCCAGTCCCCAGTACTGAGGTGGGTAAGGTTATAACACACACCCACAGCAGTGAGGGCGTGCCCGGAGTGTGGTAATGCGTTGCTGGGCCTGTTGAGAAAGGGATAACGTATACTTGCAACATCCAGGATGCCAGAGTTTGGATGGTAATGTCCGTGTGCCAGAGTTCAGGGGTAATAGAGAGCAGCGTGGTGATGTTCGTAAGCCAGTGTTCAAGAATTGGAGAAGGCAGCTTAGTCGTATCCGAATGCAGGGTTCAAAAGCAGGAGAAAGCAGGGTAGTCCAATTCAAAGCAGAGTTCAAGCAAGGGAGATCCAAAGGTAAGCAGGGACAGGAACCAGCGCTGAAAGAGACAGGAGAGCCAAGCATAGAGACTGCACACACAGGGGTCACAAGAAGCAATGCAGAGCAATGAGCTAGAGGACAGACAGGGATTATAAAGGAGGGAGCACCAATGGGAGAGGAAGGAGGAGCAGAGGGTTGAGTGAGAGGTTGCAGGGATAGGTCAGAAAGAGCAAGGGAGGAGACAGGTGAATTACACAGGGATATGGCTTGTACGCTATGGGAGGCGGAGCCAGAGCTCTGGGAAGGCCTATATCTGGAGCGTGTGCGCGCGCCCTCTGTAAGGGTTTGATGCGCGCGCACAGTGTGTGCCAGGGAGCGCGAGGAGCGTCGCGCCGCGGGGGGGCTCGCCAAGGAAGGCGAGAGAGCAGGAGAAGCGGCAGAAGGAGGTAATGTGGCAGGTGGGAAAATAGAGAGACGCCGCGAGCTGTGAGTGCCACGGAGGGGATCGGGTGTTTGGAGATGTGTGTGCACCTTGCGGGGAACACGCATGACAGCTGGACGAGTGTCCGGACACGCCGCAGAGGAACGGGTGCGGGAAGAAGAACGGACAGAAGGACGAGGAGGCGAGGGAGGAAGGTCAGAGGCAGAGGGAGCAGGGGTGACAGGGACACATTGGGAAGCACGAATCCCCTGAACCGTCACACTTATTTCTTATGACCGCAATAGTTGAGTACTCTTGTTTGGATCGTTTTCACAAGGATGCTTTATTGCTTATGTTCCTTTGAGAGACTCACAGGCCATTTCATTTATACCCACTCCTATCTAGTCTAAAATCTGGGGCCTTTTTAAGATGCATTGATGTTTGGATGAAGTTATACTGTGGTGGAGCACCCTTTTTCCCTCCTTATTCTGTCCTCCCCCCTGTTTTGCTGACAGTCTGTCCCAAGACTATTCGTTTTTCCCAGATTCCCCTACACTTCCTTTTCATTCCTGACTTGGCTGAGTGAGTACCTTCCTGTCACACTCCCATGGCAAGGCCATCTCTTTCTACCTGCCCTCAACTACAAACTCACGACTACACAACATCCACAAGTACCTGTATTCACTGCTGCTTTTCCAATAAAGTGAAGGAAATATTATAGGACTTGGCGTGATTTGGAAAGGGGGCTGAGTTAATGCTATCTTAGGCTATTCACATATCACACGTGACCCTGGCTTCAGAATACACACAGTCTTACCTTCAAGGGCTGGTTAACCAATATCTGTGGGGAAGGGATTTGTGTTCCACCTGTCCCTCACATTTCCCACTAGGCACTAGACCCACATTCAGGAAGGTTGTTCATATTATTTATAGTGTGTAGTCCTTTGCTTTTGGTTGCATACAGTTAAGTCTCCAGAAGATTATGGACTAAAGAGTGTTTATATTGGACTATTTTTTATCAACATTGCGGTATATAGGCTCTGTAGCGCTGTACTGGACTTTGTAGTTCTTGTTTCTATGTAGGAGACATTATACTGAGCTAAAGACGTACTGTAGCAGACGTTATTAACACAAGAAATAAAGCACGCATTACTATTGTTTTAAATGGAGTAGCGTCATTTCTTGCGTTGAATACAGGGAGCGGTAACGTCTGCTGCATCTGTAATTACCTGCCCTTGTCTAAATCACTGGAGACTCATTTGGGAAATTGGAATAAATACGCGGCATCGCCTGATTATGCAGAATTTGGGCAGTAAAAAAGGATATACTATTCCAGATTATTTGATGGCTATTTTCAATCAATTATGAAAAAAAAAGCAGCTATTATGGACTCACAGTATGTAGTTTAGGGCTTTAGCGTGATGAGCATGTACAACAAGTGAAAATATACCAACATTTAATGAAACACATTGTAGAATGTTTTAGTCCCCAGGAGGCTCTTCCTGATGAGTGATACTGCAGACCATCTTTTGGTCTATTCTACATACAGTGTTCTATCTTTTGTACCCCTGATCTGGGGGATCCCAAATCATATAAAAGTTAAAAAAAAAGATATGTTCCTAAGGGAGTTTGCTGCTTTAATAGGAGTGCACTGGTTGTCTTGAGATAGTTGCCATCAGAGACAGAAACATGACAATAAATATAACCTTTCCTTGCAAACGTGCCTGTAATGTATTTTTGATGTCTGTGACAGTAATGCCCAGTTTCAGTGCACCCAACTATTGTATGGTGTTTGGACTGGTATTCCTTACCGTATATCTGCAAAGTGATTTCATGTCAAGACAACACAGCATGTAAAGCTGTATAAAGTATTGGGATAAGACTCAGATGCCGTATCAGAAACAATGTTAGAATTACTCTGAAATACATTGCAGACCCCTCACGCACTGAGCAGTAAATATTGGCATTAACATCTGATGAGCTTTGTGACATGTGGCCAAATTATATTTTTTCACCATGGAAAACGCCTAGGAAGCAACATCGGCCTCTATGTATCAAGGGTAAAACTTTAGTCCGAAAGTCATTATTTTGTCACAACTCACGCAGAAAAATGCCTGTGCCAGGCAGCGTCTATTTACCAGTATTAAAGTAGAAATTCATGCGGTTTTTGAATGTATTATTTGTAACACAGGCTTGAAGTAGGGGGTCTCTGGAGGTGAATCCCATTCATTTCTGGAACCCCCTGCTTCCCGAGATACAGACCTCCAAAGGGGGTGCCGGTATCTATACAAAGGTTAAAGCTCCCGCTGACACGGGCCAAATGGAAGTCGTACGTAATGACGTCACGGCTTCCTATTGGTCCGCAGGGCGTGGGAGCTTAGAAAATCTGCTAGCCAATTGGAGCGGCTACCGCTCCAAAACATTCGCAAAAAACATTGCATGCTTGGATTGCCTGTTTAATTTCCGTTGCCTATTTGGGTTATTTCTGTGTCGGTCTACGGCGTGATGAGGGATTTATGGAGCGAGTGGGAGGAGTTAGGGTGGAATTAGGTTTGCATGTTGGCGCAGTTAAGCTTGTGTTACTGTACATTTCCTGATGGTTCTCTGTGTTGGTTTGCACTATCACCTTAAAGGTAAGTATTTTTGTTAGAGCAGAAAACTAGCACCGCATGAGCCAAATTCTACAACAATAGAAAACCCCCAAATAAATATATTGATTGTAAACAGAAAACAAATATTTTTTTTTATGCAAATACATCCACGCAGATCATTTAAAAAAAAAAAAAGCTGGCGCATGCGCGATGGTGAGGGGAATAGCTGCCTAATCTAGTAGCTCCTACCCCCGCCAAAGCAAGATTTAAATAAAGGCAATATAAACGGACAGTGCATACTGCAAATTCTCTGCTACCGACGTCGGAACCCATAGAGATGGCCCCGCCATCCACAAAAAAGAAAAATACGGGAGATCTCAGGCGATATTTAAGCCGCTCCACATCCAGAGACGGGAGGGCAGAAATGGCGCCCGGCTCAGCACCAGGATCGGGGTCGGACCACGAGGAGGACCGGGAGGAGACGCCGGAACAGCGGCCCGTACGGCGCTGTGATTTTGATCGGCTATACAACGACATGAAGTCGTTGTTTAGAGCCGAGATACAGGAACTCCGGCAGGAGGTACAGGGCCTGGGAACAAGAACTGGGGCCCTGGAGGACAAAATGGTGGCGGTCTCCTCAGCGGCCAAAAAAGCCGAAAAGCGTTCCTCCCATCTGCAACACCAAATTACAGAGCTGGCCGAGCGCCAGGAGGACGCAGAGAACCGGGACCGACGGAGTAACATCCGTGTCCGCGGCATACCCGAGGACATTGGGGAAATAGAAGAGTTCCTCACAAGATGGATGGCGACGCTGCTCCCCGACACCCCAGTGGCAGAATTAATGATGGATAGATGCCATAGAGCCTTAAGGAGCAAGCCGCTGGCGAATGCACAACCGAGGGATGTGATTGCTCGGTTGCATTACTTCCGCACCAGGCAGGCAATTTTCACAAAAGCCCGTGGGGAAGAAGCCTGTAAGTTTGAGGGGGTCTCCCTACAACTCTTTCAAGACCTGTCCCCTCTGACCCTGGCCAGACGCCTGAAACTACAACCGATCACCCGCCTCCTCAGAGATAGAGCGATCCGATATAGGTGGACCTTTCGGTTCGGACTGCTAGTCATTAGGAACGGAAGGGCCACCTCGATGAAAAACCCAGAGGAAGGGGATGAATTCCTGCGCAGGCTGGGGGTAACAACGGGGGAAGCCAGGAGCCCACGGAAAGAAGCAGAACCGGACAATGAGTGGCAACAGGCCGGCACATCCCGGAAGACCCGAGCTACTACGGAACAGGAGAAGGAGTGAATAAAGTCCTGTCAAATGAACTGTACATTATGAATCTGTTTGTTTGCCTACAAGTTATGGCACGAAGTTTGATTTAACAAGGCCGCTAGCACCTAGGAGCACCGAGCAGCAGAAGTGGACTTCATAATGCCACAGCACCACCTACTCAATAACAGACATGTACACGCTGCCCCAAGGTTTCAAGCCAAGCCTGGAGGGGAAAACAAAAAGAAGAAACCTACCTGCAATGCCGGTGATACTGGCTGCCCCGCAACCCGGAAGAGGCGCGTGGCACGCACCAAAGGAAGATGGCGGCATCGTAACTCATGGCGGGACGAAAGCTGCACGGCCGGAAGAAGAAGAGCCCAGCGCGGGAAGACGTCCGCTCCCATCGACATCCGGCAGCTAAAGACCAAAGACCGGAAGGACGTCACCGGATATGGCCGCGCGGCCATCTTGGTAGAGGCGACCGGCTGGGGAAGTGAAGAGCCACGTCACTCAGAAGCGCCAAATCCGCAGCAAGACCCGGAAAAGCAGCTATCCCGGACAAATCGCAGGGGCATAAGACCCACACATAGCCCGGGCAGGCAGCGACAGCACTCCAAGGGAGGTAGGGAGAGGGAGAATACCCAGCGCAGGCCCCAATAGTTCCACACAGAGGACACAGTGCAGCCAAAGGGGTGCATGAACACTGGGACACACACACCGGAAGGAAGAGTCCCAGCAAGAGAACGCGTAGAGGGAGAGGAGTACATTACCCACAGGCCCATGTAGGTAACAAGTAATAGAGAGACCCCCACAGAGGGCAGGAACATAGAAGTAGGAAGAGTACCCCACACAGATAAGTCACACTCACAACAACGCTGCCTGCGGTCCTAGGGATGCTGAACGGTCGTATTGGCTACGACGATTTGCCATTAACTATGTTTTAAAAACGTTGGGGGGGAGGGTGCTTGCCCCTTTGCCGTCGGCATGAGTCTCCTCATGGATACTTGGGGGTTAGACCCCAAGGGACCCATGAAAGACCCCGGTGGGCCGGTGGAAACGGGTCAAGCTCAGCCTGACATGGTCAGAGGTGGGCCCACCCGAACCGGAACCCCACGAGGGGCAGTTCAGGCGTCCAGGGGGACTCGGTCCCCTGATGTCGCCGAAAGTTACCAAGGTTTATTTGTTGTCTCCCCCATGTCCCCAATGTGTGTACCCCAATGTTTCTCTCCTATACAGACGAGCAATATCCAAAGCAGTTCACTGAACCATACGTTGAAACACAACATGACCCGGATAGCAAGAGGTAACGCAGCATTCCATACTGAAAACATCAATGGGTAAGGATTTCACCATCTTATCGCACAACATAAAAGGTTTTAATAGCCCCCTAAAAAGGAAAATAGCATTTACTGACTACCGACGACAGGACCCCGACATAATACTACTCCAAGAGACCCACTTCTCAAAGACCAGTTCCCCTAAATATCTAGACACCAGATATAGAACATGGCTCTCTGCGTCAGCCAATGTTAAAAAGAGAGGGGTAGCAACCTTATTACACAACCGCCTGGCGTTTAACACAACTCTAACAAAAAAAGACAAGAACGGGCGGTTCTTAATAATAGTAGGTGAGGTGGGGGGTCAACCCCTCACAATAGCCAATGTCTACGCTCCCAACGAAGGGGCTGATACCTTCTTCACAAAATTCTTTACAACTCTACATAGAGTGGCACAAGGCGGGGTGATACTAGGTGGGGATTTTAACCTCACTCTAGATCCGAAAGCCGACAGGTGCACGCCCAGAATACCGAAACACACACAAAGCAGAGCAATCTGGACCCAAGGTCTCAAGACAAACAGACTGGTAGATATCTGGCGGGAACAACACCCGGGAGAGAAGGAGTACACATTCTATTCACATCCACATGACAGATACAGCAGGATAGACTACCACTTTGTGTCCAATAGAATGGTTTCGCAGATCTCCCATACGGGCATCCATGATATTTCATGGTCAGATCATGCACCCATCGAGCTGCGGTGCACAGACTTCAGACTAGACAGACCAGGAGCGACATGGAAGCTAAACGAATCTCTGCTAAAAATCCCCGAAATTGAAACGGCAATAAGGGATAAAATCAGGGTCTATTTTGAGGAGAATGTCGGTAGTGTGACATCTCAATCCATCCTATGGGAGGCCCATAAGGCGACTCTCCGCGGGGAGCTCATAGGGATAGCAAGTAGGCGGAAAAAAGCAAGGGAAAATAAAATTAAGATTCTCCAATCAGAGCTAACAGCCCTCTCTGCCCTACACAAAAATAACAAACAAGCGCAGACCTTACAGGCCTGGCGCGACTCTAAAACAAAACTAAATTTATTGATGTCCTCCCGAGCGGAGAAAGAGCTGACCTGGTCTAGGCGACGATACTATGAGAAAGCGAACAAGCCAGATACCCCACTTGCCAATAAACTCAAAAATTGTAACCGTAATTTCCATATTCAAGCCATTCGAACCAAGAAAGGTGACCTTACTTCTGATCCCAAACAAATTGTAGAGGCATTTAAAAATTACTATGAGACCCTATATGATGGGGCGAAGGTATCCCATTGTGAGAACACTCATAGGCAGCTGAGGACATTTCTAACGGAGGCAAAACTACCCAGCCTGAGCAGATTGGAAAGGGAGGCATTACAGGTAGACTTCTCAGGTGAGGAAATATCAGAGGTAATAAAAGCACTAAAGCCGTCCAAGGCCCCAGGCCCAGATGGCTTCTCTAACCTGTACTATAAAAAATTTAGGAAAACATTAGTGCCTCACCTGGCCCGACTATTCAACTCATTCTTAGATGGTGCCCCTATCCCTGGCCAAATGCTCCAAGCGTCTATAACAGTGATCCCCAAACCAGGAAAGGACCCAGCGGATTGCAAAAGCTACCGGCCTATATCTCTCATCAATTCAGACACCAAAATCTTCTCCAAATTGCTAGCTAACCGTCTGAATTTAGTCATGCCGAAGCTGGTCCACCCAGATCAAGTAGGGTTCATATGCGGGAGGCAAGCTACAGACAATACCAGACGGATAATAGATTTAATTGATTTGGCACATAGAAAACACATCCCGTCTATGGCATTGAGTCTGGACGCTGAAAAGGCCTTCGACCGCATTGATTGGCCCTATCTCACAGAGACGCTGGGAGTGTTCGGCATAGGGGGGAGAATATTGGGAGCTATTCTGGCTCTTTACAGGGAACCGATGGCGAAGGTCAGACACCAGGGCTTCCTGTCGGATGACTTTCCTATAAAGGGCGGCACCAGACAGGGATGCCCCCTGTCCCCACTCATTTTTGCATTATGCATAGAACCCCTAGCGGCACACATCCGCAACTCCCCCGATATAACAGGCATACAGATTAAGGATCAGTCACACAAAGTGGCCCTGTATGCAGATGACATTATACTAATGTTATCCAAACCCCTTACCTCTCTGCCAAATGTCTTCAGTCTGCTAGATAATTTTAATAAGATCTCGGGATTCAAAATCAATCAGACAAAGTCAGAAGCACTAAATATCAACCTGCCAAAGGTCACGGAAAAATTGATTGAACTGAATTTTAATTTCAAATGGCAAACCTCCTCCATAAAATATCTAGGTATCTATATCACCAAAAACTACGACGCCCTCTACAAAGCCAACTACCCCAGGCTAATTAGGACTCTGAAGGAGGATCTACGGATCTGGTCAGGCCACACAATTTCGTGGATCGGCAGGATCCAGTGCCTTAAGATGAATCTCCTCCCTCGAATCTTGTATCTGTTTCAGACCCTTCCGATACAAGTGATCAGAGACGACATCCTCCGTTTACAGTCCTCTATGGTGAAATTCGTCTGGGGTAATAAAAAACCACGTATAAAAAATAACATCCTTACAAGGCCAACAGTTAAAGGAGGTTTGGGGGTACCTTGCTTGATATCGTACTTCAAAGCGGCACAATTATCCCAAATTACTCAGTGGCACATGCAACCTAGCATACGGAGGTGGGTTGAGTTGGAAAAGGCCTGCTGTGACCCCGTAGAGATACAGGATCTAATTTGGTTACCCAAAAAGATACAACAGACCTTAAGTGAACCGCTGGCCGCAGTGAAATGCTCTTTGGCTACTTGGGAGAACACCAAACATAAGTGTGCCCTGACAACCCAGAACACGCTTATGACCCCGATTACGGGGAACCCTGATTTCGCTCTGGGTATGTTACGCAAGAACCTTACGGTCTGGAAAGCAAAAGGTATTACTAGGCTACTACACCTGGAGAGACACCAAGTCTTCAAAACATTTGAACAAATTCGATCAGAAACAGAGATGCCCAATTCCGAATTTTTTAGATACCTCCAGGTGCGAGCATTTTATATGAAAACTCCCAAACGCCCCAAGCGCACAAATTTTGAGCAGCTGTGTTCCAGAGGCACGGACACATCGGGACTCACTTCTCGGATCTACAGAGAGGTGGTCTGCCCTGGACAGGACGTTGACACTAAACTTAACTATAGAATTAAATGGGAAACAGACTTAGGGGAGACGCTAGAAGACAAAGACTGGTCCACAATAGTACTGGCAGCAGCGAAAAGCTCTATATGCACCACCTTGAAGGAGAATGCATATAAAGTCCTAATGAGGTGGTATCTCACCCCAACACGATTAGCAAAGTTTGTCAAAGGTTACCCTCCATTGTGCCCAAAACAATGTGGGGAACAGGCAGACTTGCTTCACATGCTGTGGAGTTGCCCAAAAGTGGCTCCTCTATGGGAGGAAATCCAGGATTGGCTAACGAGTATTCTCGGACGACCGGTCCCCCTGGACCCTTGGCTGTTCCTGCTAGGCAGGCGCACTCGGGGAATAGGCAGACCGGCGCAAAAACTGATTGCTCACTTTGCAACAGCCATGAGGTGCGAACTCGCAGCTCTGTGGAAGCTCCCAGACTTACCCACAATTACAAAAATTCGGAACAGAATCTGGTATATTTGCCGGATGGAACAGTTGACGAGTCTGGTCAACGACACCGGCATAAATTTTTTGAAAATTTGGACCAAGTGGCTGGACCACTCGGACATACCGGGGGTGGATGCCACCACCATCATGCCATAATATAAATAGATGCATTCTCCTACGAGGAACCAGTACAGACGACGTGTAAAAAGGGAACAGGTAGGGCAGACGGTAAGTAGAACGCCCACAGGTACAAGCTGCCCCTTTGAGTATAGACAAGAATGGATTCGGTGAACGCAGAGAAGACAATGAGCTCGCCCCCATCCCCCCCATCCCTCCCCCCCCCCTTTTTCTGTGTCCGTCTGGTTTGTTAGGTTCGTGAGTGAGTCTACCCGGTATGTCTGTGTTAAAACGGAGGACGGCGGAAAAAAGAAAAATTGGGTTATGGTACAATAAAGTAAGATAGCGGGTTGGTAGACACTGTATGCAATGTACTGTAATCCAATAATAAAAACCTTTTTGTGGAAAAAAAAAAAAAAAAAAAAGCTGTGTGTGCTGAGTGCACGTGCATAGTAAGTGAAACTTCTTTGTCTTTTGTCACTGTTTTGTCACAGAAATTGTATTTGTAAGAATGATATATTTAATAAAAAATACAATTTCAGTGCCAAAACGCAAAGAAGTTTGACTTAGAACACGTGTTTTAGCTATTTGCACTTCTATATTTATAGTAACTGGGAATTCCGTGTGTGTGTGTGAGTCAGTCAGTCAGTGTGAGTCAGTGTGTGTGTGTCAGTCAGTGTGTGTGTGTGTGTGTGTGTGCGTCTGTCTGTCAGTGTGCGTCAGTGTGTCAGTGTGTGTGTGCGTCAGTCAGTGTGTCAGTGTGTGTGTGCGTCAGTCAGTGAGTGAGTGTGTATGTGTCTCAGTCAGTGAGTGAGTGAGTGTGTATGTGTCAGTCAGTGAGTGAGTGTGTATGTGTGTCAGTGAGTATGTGTGTCAGTCAGTGAGTGTGTATGTGTGTCAGTCAGTGAGTGAGTGTGTATGTGTGTCAGTCAGTGAGTGTGTTTGTGACACAGGGTTTGTGACACAGGGGGTGTGGGTGGGTGGTCTGCGCTCCGTGTCCTCATATTTTAAATTCAGTGGGCGCATGGGGGTAACGGCGCCACTGCCAGCTGCTTCTGCGCATGCGTGGCGTCCGGCAGCGTCGCCATGACAACTGCGCATGCGCGGCGCGGGCAGCGCAGAGCTTGGCGGTAGCTGAACAGCTCCCCTTGCTGCCTGTACTCGAGTGAGCCCAGCGGCGCATGTGCATGCGCAGGGGGGCTCTGTCTGAGTCTCCAGCCAGGCAGTCTCCAGCCCGTGTATCCTGTGGCAGCAAGCCCCCCTGCGGAGGTGTGTGTGTGAAGCAGTAGATGGTGCCCCCATCACCGTGCAGCGGAAGCACTCGCCCCCGATGGAGTACAGGGCTACTACTGTAATTTGAGTTTGGCGCGGGCCTGGTACCAGGAGCCGGTCAGCGGGTTGTAGCAGGAGAGCCAGTCCCCGCTGCCTCGGATGCCGCCCGTGCCCATCTCCACCTGGGGGAAATTGCGGCCGTTAGGAGCGGCGCCGGTGGCTATCGGCGCCGCATATGTCTGCGGCTGTGTGGGGGGAGCGGCGGCCATTAGGAGCGGCGCCGGCGGCGATACGGTTGGGATCATGTCAGTGTTGGGGTTGGGCTGAGCCAGAACACAGCCCGGCCTCAACTGCCAGCACTGACGTCACATCCGTTCCATTTCTGTCTCCACAATCCATTTTTGACACAGTTCGAATGAGGTGCCACTAAAGAAGTTTCACTTCAAAAAAAATATATATATATATATATATATATATATATATAGACCCCATTGCCTATATACATATATTCATGTAACATAACAGCAGACTGATTACAACAATAGAGGGTCTGCTTTACCAAAGATGAGGGGCATTAATCATTTTGCAATGCAGGCTCCTTCCCAGCTGAAGGTATTCAGTGCTTTTTTGCTTTGTTCCTCTTCCTCGTCTTTATTTTTCCAAGACATCGGCACTGTGGTTCGTGACATTTAACTGTTTAAATCTGCACATTGAAGGCTATGTTTAGTTATGTATTTTCTTCCGATGGATTGAGTTTTTTGTTTTTTTTAACCAATGTCTGTAAGAATTGCTTTTGGATATTGATATTGTGGAGACAGCAAGCACACATCCTCTTCCTCTGCTCGATACATTGCTTAGAACTTTACAAAAGCAGCTAAGAATTGAGGACGACCTTGAGCGCTTGTTTCCTTCCATCTCTGCAACGTGCCTTATTTTTCAGAATGAGGGAAGACAATAGCCTTCAAAGCCACTTGTCCCTCACTGGCTCCGGGTTTTTCATTGCCATGATGAAATACAGTTAAAGTGCTCTGCAGTTTAAAAATGAATGGGCTATACTTTTGCAGGAAATGTTTTTTTTTCTGTAGTGCCACTCACCACTTATCAATGCAGGATTAGAGAGATGTATTCCACTTAAACACAATATGCCATCTGACCACATCTCATTTGACATAAAGTGCAACTGCAATAGTTAATAGGGAACCCATTGAATGTTGCCCAAAATGTAATATACTATTTATATATATAACGGAAGAGTACATATTTTAAAGGTGATTATGCATTGGGATTATATTTTGTTCTTCCACTTATGTAGAAATAAACCAGATGAGCTTCTGTAAAAATTCGGCAGCATTACAAATTTGATTTTGTGTAATTTCCTGGGTTTATTATGAGTTATGTCTCAGACGAGTCTACCTCTTGGTACTTAGGCCCCCATTCAATATCCTGTGCTGCTGTTCCCTCCTTGTCAGGGATGCCAGAAGCTCCATTTATTTGACAAGGAGAGGCCTACATTTGTTGACTGCTGTTACAGATTGTTTATTACCGGAGACATATCCCATGAGAGGTGAAGTCCGTAGGAGTGTACTCCACAAAAAAGGGGAATTGAGCCTAGGTTTTTAAAACCAGAGACGAACATGAAACACAGACAGAGCTCAATGCACACCCAGCGAAACTTTATACACGGTACAGTGCCTAAATATACATGTATTGATATCTATTAAATAAAATGGTCTTTTAGTTTAACATTTTGGCCAAATTGTTGTAAGCCCCTAAGCCACTGCACGGCAGACCACATCTCAAGGGTCCCTACACTAATATAAATTCTTAATAACCTGTGCATTGCCAGGAACAATGATTTATAATAAATCTGTCAAAATTAGTTGCAAAGTTCTAAGTCTGATTGAAGCTTTTATTAACCTGTACATTACCAGGAAAATCAGACTTAGAACTTTACAACTAATTTTTACAGATTTATTATAAATCATTCTTCCTGGCAATGCACAGGTTATTAAGAATTTATATTAGCGTTAGGGACCCCTGAATTGTGGTCTGCCATGCAGTGGCTTAGGGGCTTATAACAATTTGGCCAAAATATTAAACTAAAAGACCATTTTATTTATTAGATATCAATACATGTATATTTAGGCACTGTACCGTGTATAAAGTTTCGCTGGATGTGCATTGAGTTCTGTCTGTGTTTCATGTTCGTCTCTGGTTTTAAATGTATATTGCCATGCTCAGTAGCACTCCTCTGTGACACTTATACGCTTATATATATGTTGTGGCTATTTTGGGGGTTCAATATGAGCTTGTGGGTGTTCTATATGTCTTAGAATTCAGCCTAAGTCAAGGTTATCACAAAAATAAAATGAAACAACCCTGGCTCATCTTAAAAGTACCAAAAGAGCGGTGGTTCAAGGTGCATATAGGTAGAAGTAAAAAAAACATCAAAGAAAAAGAAACACTGTATTCTGCACTCGAAGAAACAAGCCTAAGTAATTTCAGTTACTTAAAAAGTCACTTTCAATGAAAGTATAGACAAAATTAGGTAAAAAATGTACATAATACAAAAATATGTACTTCAAATTGAAATGTGTTAGTCCCACCCTGGGTAGTCACTGGTAATGAAAATATTGTGACCAATGTGTGGTAATAGAAATCTGCTAAGGAAACAAAAGATGGAAAACAAAATGGAGTCTGCAAAGTGTGCAGAGCTACATGCAAAAGGCTATGGTAGCTAAGGGAACAACCAAGGACAGGAGGCAAATAGTACCAATGGAAATAAGGGAACAAACTAAAGTTAGCTACAAGTATTGCAGCTCTACATGCAAAAAGCATACATCCATACATCAATCCTGATATATATCCTGGAAAATAATCAGAATATATTAATACTGGTGTAACCTAGTATGATGCAAGCAACACACTCACATTGCTCCCTGTCAGGGTCCTCTCCAGTGTACTATGGACATGTGACTTATGTATAACGATGCTTGTCTCCGATAGGAGCGGACCCGCAGAGCTGAGGAAGGGGTATATGATTACCAATCAGAGCCAGGGGACAGGGTCCTGTCACAGTAAATCATAGTTGGGATACAGGCAGAGGTCAAGGCTGGTGGCAAAGTTGCATGTCAGGATAACAGGCTGGGGTCAAGGCAAACGGCACAGGAGCAAGGTCGGGGTCACAGGCTGGGGTCAGCACCAGGGAATCCACAGGAATAGGGAATGCACAGGAACAAGGGCTAGAATAACAAGTTCAGGCAGGGACTGGGAGTAACTGACTGCTATTTAAAGCCCTGGAACAGGTGCAGCCAATTGTTCAGGAAGAGATTTGCCAGGAACCAAGATGGCCACGATAGCCACGTAAGGGCAAGTTTCAGCAAAACTCTGGACTGGGACCCTTACATTATGATGGACATAGGATCAGCCAATAACCAAGGCTCTGGAAGAGGTGGGACTAAGGCGAGAGGAGTATTTATGAGGAGTTGGCAGGGCATGTGAGGGAGATCTGCACAAGCCTAAAAGATGTCAGGTTTGATCAAGTGTGAGTCTATGACCTGCTAAGAGAGAGCGGACATTGACTGGAAAGAAAAGAGCACATCATGCAGGGATGCCCAGCAGATTACAGGTGTCACGGGAGACCAATGCTTTTAACACCAAAATACCTGGATCCTTTGATTGAGCAAAGCAAGAGATACAATTTATTTTAATTTATTTACAGAATGAACATACACAGCTTGATTTACAATTACAACGAAAAATACACTTACTAGTTACGATGTTAAGTCTAGTTACAGGATGGATCTTCACTGCATGATAAATCTTAGGTGAATCTCTTTCCTGATGGGCTGCACAGGTTCTTATAGGGTTAACATTCCTATCTTTAAACTCTGCAGCCAACCTCTGCGTGGGAACCAAATATTCCCACCTATCCCAGAGCTGCCAGTCCTGGGTAGCCTGGCACTGGGAGCTTCAGCATAGTAAATGGGCATGTGCGACAAACGCCATCTTTTCCCCACTTGTCATGCCAGACCCCCTGCTGGCTCAGTGCCTGAAAGTCTGGGCAGAGCAATCATATGCCAGGGTGGCTTTGAAATTCTCTTCCTTGCTAACAAAAAGGTTTGTCACCTCCATATCCTTGCTAACAAATGGTTAACACCTCCATATCCTGGACTGCCTTTGAAACTGGTCCTTTGAATCTCTGGAGGGCGGAGTAGCTCCCTCTGTTTCCTATGCAAATGGATTTTTATCCATACTGAACGACTTCCTCTGACCATTACTTTAATAAAAATCTAAACCGTGGGGATTTTTATTCATCAATTTTTTTTATATACCTTTACTGCACCGACACACTTTATTCGAGCAAATACCCGGTATGTACCTGGCAGATACCTGGAATGCGCCGCTCCTAACCTCTGACAAGCCCCGTTGCATTTGCCTTCCCAGCCTGGGTTCATGCCTGGCTGATGGGCGGCTGATCTGTTAAATGATAATGATTAGGATTTAATAGGCTGCAATGCTTCGCGTGTCTACCAGATGGCATAAATTCATGAATTGTAATGCAGTTTATATATATATATACTGTGCAGTATTGCAGCCAGCGGGAATAAAATGCTTCAATCCCTGCTTGGAAAATAACTCAATGCACTCGGGCAGAAAACAGTCACAAACCTCAATACACCCGGGTATACCCGAATTCGTGGGACTAGCCAAGCTCGAATAAAGTGTGTCGCCAGTGTATAAAAATTGCGCTATAACCTTTTTAATGATTTTACCTGACCAGCGCTCACAGTAAATCTCAGCGGACTAGGACCTTCCTAGCAGGAGCTAGCTAAAATCCGTTCGCTGTGCTGCAGGCTGCTGGGTTTTAAAACCATTTTTTCTTTGCGCGGTTACAGGGAAACACTGCTACAGTAATATTTTTCATAGTTAGACACAACATGATTCTCGCCACCTTATACCTGGTGGGAGACACACATGCATGTTTATTGAATGCACAGAGTTTTTGCCATTACTGGCATATAAACACACTTTTCTCTATGTTAATACATAGACCTCTCTGAATGATCAAATATTGGTTCTCCCTAAAAAGTGTATATCCAGACATGTTTTTGTTAAAAGAACACATTTTTCTGTTGTGATGGGTACTAGAGACTGGTTATTGGGGCCGGGCTTTATTGGTCAATAAAACCATATTTACATTGGGATGACCTGTTTTAGTTAGCAGAGGGAATCTTTTCCAGGCTTAAGCTTCAAAGGAACATCTTAAATTCCTACAGTAGGACCATCTCTGGCAAAACAGGCCCACACATTATAGACTCACATTATATATAATAAATCTTATCTGAGACAAACCACAATAAAATCAAATATAAATATGTAACAGGCAGAAGTACTCAGGTGAAACAATATAAAATATGAGAAGTCGTGTGTGTGGAAAATGTCAGATAATTTGTTTCACTCTCAAAATTAGAAGTGGGGCTATGAAAAGAGGCGTCTATGCCTAGGACGGCATCATGCGAACGCAATGATGTGGGTAACATTATTCTAGTGATAACAGGAAAAGAGTTATAAGGTATTTTATTAAAATCATCCTCTCCTAGTCCGATCAGCCATAAATGTCACAAAAGATTGACGAGTGTGAGATAAGACACACTCACAAAAGGTTGGTCTGTCTTTGTCACAGAGGCAACGTTTTGATTAAATGTATGTATGTATGTATGTATGTATGTCTTTATATAGCGCCATTAATGTACATAGCGCTTCACAGCAGTAATACACGTAACAATCATATAAATAACAAATAAACGGCGTATCTTTGTAATATTACGGAGGAAAAAGCGACAGGTTTTAGAAATGTTTTTGAATGTGAGAGAGAAGTCGAGTGTGACCCCTAGGCAGCGTGCTTGGGCTACTGGGTGAATGATAGTACTTCCAACACTAATGTGGAAGGAGGTAGTAGGACCAGGTTTGGGAGGAAGTATGAGGAGCTCTGTTTTTGCCATGTTAAGTTTAAGTCGGCGGAGGGCCATCTAGGATGATATCGCAGAGAGACATTCAGAAACTTTGGTCTGTACAGCAGGTGTAAGGTCAGGGATTGAAAAGTAAATTTGTGTGTCGTCAGTATAGAGGTGATATTTAAACCCAAGAAATGTGATTAGGACACCTAGAGAGAGTGTGTAAAGGGGAAAGAGAAGAGGTCCCAGAACAGAGCCCTGAGGTACCCCCACCGAGATATTGATAGAGGAGAAGGAGGTGTTAGTAAAAGAGACACTAAAAGTACGATGGGAGAGGTAAGAGGAGATCCTGGATAGAGCTTTGTTACGAAAACCAAGCGTATAGAGAATGTGAAGGAGAAGAGGGTGGTCCATGGTGTCAAATGCTGCAGAGAGGTTGAGTAGTATGATCAGAGTGTAATGACGTCTGTCTTTGGCAGCATGGAGGTCTTTAGTTATTTTAGTGAGGGCTATTTCAGTGCAGTGAGCAGTGCGGAAGCCAGATTGCAGGGGGTCTAGGAGAGAATGGATGTTGAGAAAGTGGAGCAAGCAAAAGAATAGATGGCGTTCAAGGAGTTTAGAGGCAAAAGGCAGGAGGGAGACGGGTCGATAGTTAGAAAGACATGTAGAGTCAGACAAGAGTTGGCGTGGGTTAGATTTGTGCGTGTTGATTTGTGAAGAAAAGTGGGTTTGTTAAGCTTGAGAGAGGGCAGAGTTGAAACAGGATAGCATAAATTTGTAGTGAAGGAAGTCGGCAAGAGTGTGAGATTTCCTCCAGAGGCGTTCAGAGGAACGAGTGGAGGAACGCAGCATGCGTGTGTGGTAATTTAGCCAGGGTCTGGGGTTAGAAGAGCGAGGACGTCAGAGAGAAAGTGGGGCATTCAGATCAAGAGAGGAGAATAAGGCAGAGTTGTAGTTCCTGACCAGGTTGTCAGGGTCTGTAGCAGAACAGAGAGGGATGAGCGTAAAGTGAAATCAAAGGCTGGTAGGTTAATAGAGCGCAGGTTTCTGCAGTAATGAGGGGTAAATGGAGATGGAGAAGGGGAGAAGCGAGAGAGAGAAAATGAGATGAGGTGATGGTCAGAGAGAGAAAAGGGGGAAATGGAGAAATTAGAGAGAGACACGTTTTTTGTGAAAACCAGGTCTAGGTAGTGGCCATCCTTGTCCACAACAAGGGAGTCTGAGGAGAGAAATAAAGAGAGCCAGGATTCAAAGTGAAAGAGAAAGGCAGAAGGCGGATGAGTAGGGGTAGGTGGGCGATAGATGACAGCCACGTGGACAGGGGGGGAGAGAAGATCTGGACAGTGTGAGCGTCAAAGGAGGGAAAAGTAAGAGAGGGAGGAATAGGAAGGGTACGGTAACAGCAGAGAGAGGAGAGGAGGAGCCCCACACCTCCACCCCTGCCATCAGGGCACAGAGTGTGGGAGAAAGAAATGCCACCATAAGAGAGGGCAGCTTCCAGAGCAAAGTCAGACTGAGTGACCCAGGTCTCAGGTACAACAAATAGGAGCAGAGAGTGAGAGAGAAAGAAGTCATGCACAGAGAGGAACTTGTTAGAGAGGGAGCGAGCATTCCAAAGGGCACAGGAGAAAGGGAGAGAGGAGGGAGGGTGGCAGGGGATGGGTATGAGGTTGGAGGGGTTGACACCAGAATGAGTAGAAGTTGCATTTGGCAAGCAAGGACGAGAGCATGTAGAAATAAGGCAGGGACCAGGATTGGGTCTTTCTGACCAGGAGACTTAGGGAGGATTTGTTCCTGTAAAATGCCCCTAGTTTGGCATACTGTAGCTCTTAGTTGTCAGGAAATCAATGTGCATCCTGAATGCTAAGTGGGAGTCAAACCATAAGCCCAGGTATTTAAAACTAGTGACAGGGGTTAGGGTGGTGTTAGCGTTGGTTCTAATCAGGAGCTCAGTCACTGGAAGCTTTAAAAATTTAGTCTTGGTCCCGAATACCATTGTTACAGTCTTGGCAAGCAAGGATTGGGAGAGATATCCCCAGAAGCAAGGAGGAGAAGCATGAATAGAAAGAGAATGTGTGAGGATGTTTTATAGATTTTGTGAATTATTTTGATCGCTTAAATCAGAAGTAATCTAAGAAGGGTGTTTCATCAATAACATATGCATTTTCATATTTCGATCTCTTGACCTCTTGAGGAAACTAGTAGGTGGTAAAATATTAGACTTTCTGTTTTATTCCCTTTTATTTTATGAAATTGTCTGATTTTGTAATCTTTATTTTCATTAACAAGCACTGAACACTTTTTTTTACCATGAAATCTAAAATGTCATAAGTACTGGCTTTGAGATTTAATTGAACCTTTTTTTTAACGAGATTAACCGCATTTTCAACCATGTTTTGCAAATTTGTTTTTTTTGTGTGTGTTAATTCCATATTTGTTTTAGTTTCAAGGAGACCAAGGACTCCTGAGATTAAGGCCTTAAATTATTCTTAGTGGTGGCAGCGTAATTGGGGTGTAGTGTGATGTTTTTTTTGGGAGATATTGCGCATGCTTAGTGCCCCTATTAACTCATCTCGCATACACACACATGCACACGGGTAGCAGTATACATGACATCACCCAAAAAGTTTCTGGTACACCAAGAACAGGCAATTTAGTTTATATTAATACTACAATAAATAGGACAACTCATTGTCAGACTAGGGTATCATGGGCACACATGCAGAAACAGATTGTGGAGGTCACTTTATATGCTAAACATTAACACTAATAGTTTTAAATGAATCCTTATTTTTACTGGATTTCTATATTACAATATGTTGATTTCATAATGTACCTCCCAAAACTTGATTCTGTGGCAGTCACCACCTCATAGTCCCCTGGAAATTGCCTAGGCCTTGGTTGCCCATGTATCGTTAGTCATGTGATACGCATGGCACGCTATATTATAAGTGACCCCTCTGAATGGCTCCACAGTTGGTGCTCCTATAGCAAATAGAGACAAACTTTTCCAAAAAAGAGACAGAAGGACAAGGAGACTCACAAGTTCTAGGAATTAAAATCTCCAGGCTTTATTCATTCACAAAGTTATAAAAACAGTTACATGTAGGGAGATTCCAATATAAGGAGACCCCAATATAGGGAGACTCAAAAGCACAGAAAAGCAGATGTTGATTTTGTAATATTTTTGTTTATATTTCCAGATGGAGATGTTACTACGCTATGAGGTAAATATGGGACAGCTAGACCCTAGTTGGTCACACCCGACAAAGCAGTGTGATGGTGCACCTACGAACAGAGGAAATAGTGCTTCATTGTCTGACGACACGGCTTGTGATATCCAACATGACGGAGTGAACGTAATTATGTAAGAGCTTTGAATGTTCAATACGTAGGTACAGTACTGTTTGATCATGGACTTCCTGGACTGTGATACAGTAGATGGAATTATTTTCTGCCTTCCTTGCTTGCCTCACCAGTCCCCACTTGCTATTTATTTTGGTGATTGTTTTGCTACTGAGCAATGTCATGTTTTGCTGTTACATATACAATATAAATGACTTACTAAGATCTTAGCAGAAAGGGCAAAAATTACTATTTATTTGTAGGTTGTTTCTGTTGTATGGTAACTCCTTTGTATCCGAAGACTTTACTTTTTAATGCATTGGTAGCTTTCGGCATCAAAGGAGTTAAATAATTGCCTGCCATAGGGTTTTGTTAAAAGGCCTACTACATAATCCTATTGTAGAAAAGTGTGATATCTCCAACTCTGTCCCCAAACGTAAGGCTTTCTTTTAAGGGAAGTTGAGTTATAATTAAATCTAAAAATCTTAAATCTTCCCAAAACAAATTGATATTCAGATGTTTTCCCTTAATAAAAAAAAAAATCAGGAAATCTACTGTAGCTGCAACTAATTGTTTAATTTAATCTCGCTATTCAGATACCCAATAGTTTGTATTACAAGAGATGGGCAAAACTGTCAAAATCCGTGTCCTGGAATTCCGCTGATCCTCTCGACAAAATCCATTCCGCACACTAAAATCTGCATGCGGATTACATACTTAAAAATGCACTGGATGGATTCATTCAAATCCGCCATTGACTACAATCCGGACAGATTTTAATTACAACCCACAAACGGATTCTGAATCGAGAGAGAGAGAGATGCCAATTGTATATATATATATATATCCCCTCAAACGTCCCTCCAAATAAATTAGGGAAACATGCCTCTGCTGAAAAAGAAGCACACCTGAGATATATGCTAATAGATATGCAAAGTATATTTAAATGATTCCCATCGCACACTTCCTTAAGGATTTCCATACCAACTATATAGAGTTCATAATAAGCCTAAGGCACCAACCTAATGTCAGGCCCAACAGGACTAGAACCCACAACCACTGCTTTTCTACGTCACAGCTCTAGCAGTGTGAGCTTAACAGTTGATGACTAGCATCACTATCACAGCTGTGCTTCATGTGTTCTATTTAATCTCTATTAGAATATGAAGAGAGAAAAAAGGCAATCCTTTAGATGAGGTGTACTCCTAAATACTCCAAGTGGGTAAAATTCTTCTAAAGCCGGGGCCATAGATGGTTCAGCGTGCACGAAGGGAGCCAGGGGGGAGGTGGTTGGAGGCGGGGCAGTGACGTCGCGGCTCAGCGCTGCTTGTCCTTCTATGGACGGAGCCTTAGAGATGTATAATGACCTGGACAGAGTAACTTCTAATACATATACAATTAAAAAGAATGAGAAAGGATCTCCAAAGAGCTGTAAAATAGAGGATACATTAACGTAATACAATTTATCTGTGATGTATTAACCTGAGTTAACAAGTTATACATTTATTAAGATATTGTGTGGGTTCAACTTCTGATCCTGTTGGGTCTGAGACCATACCCCATTCCTAATGTGCCTTAGACTTGTCAGCCAAATTACAGTTTGTAGAGTTTTATTTATTGTAAAATAAAGTATTTCAATTCAGTATGTGTCTTGCACTGTGGCAGATGGCACAGTGAATATTTTTGTCCCTGTTCTGTTATACCATAGCCATTTTTGTGCATATCCTTCATGTAACACAAAAATTAGTGCATACAGCAGGGCCCCGGGTATACGGCGGGTTCCGTTCCAGAGGCCCGCCTTATAGTGAAAATCGGCGGAAAGCGGATACGGCGATTTTCAGTGCTGCGCATGCGCAAACCGGCATTTTTGCCGTTCTGCGCATGTGCGACCTGCAGTCTGCACGCGCAACCTGCGGTCTGCGCATGCGCGCCAGGCGCAACCGCCCGTTCTGCGCATGCTCGATTACAAATTCAACATGGCGGCCCCTTCTCGGTGCCGCCGTATCAGCGGATCGCCGAAAAGCGGAGCACCGAGAAGCGGGGCCCTGCTGTATACTGTACCTGCAGAAGCTCCCTCCAAAAGCAGACCACTTCCACTTCCTGGTTGACTGTTTCATGTTCCTTGTGGGGCACACCTGGGATACCAGTGAGATACACCAATAGCAAGATTAGCTATACAGATATGTGTGAGCAGCGGGCAGTGAGCGGTGAGCAGCTCAAAAGTATGAAAGTGGGGCTACCCATCAGCTCTTTTAGCTCACACTGCTAGAGCTGTGGGCTAGTAAAGTATTGGTCGTGTGTTCTAGTCCTGTTGGGTCTGACTCTGACACCATTACAGTCATTAGGTTGGTACTTTTGGCTTATTATGAACTCTATATAGTTGGTATGGGAGTCTGTCTCATTTAAATATAATTTGCATATCTCCCAGCCAGGGAGCTTCTTTTTCAACACAAACATGTCTCCTTAATTTATTTGAAGGGACGTTTGAGGGGGTATATACACAACTGGCGACTGCTAATTAAATTAGAAATCTCAAAGGAACTGGCGGATTCAAATTTGCCCATCTCTAATAAGAAGGCACACGTGTATTGATGGAAAAAACAGCAATTTGCTTCTGTTGACCCTTCTATGGGGCATATGTATCAAGGCAAAAGAAGAGCAATTCTGGGGCAAACTAACTGCACCACATGTATCAATGAAATCAAAAGGATTGTTTTCTTTGATACAACTTCTGCAGTTTTTGTGCCCCAGATTTACTCTACATGTGCCTTGATACATAGATTACCAGTTGAGATGTGGGGGAAATTTTTTAATTAGGACACAAACAGGGCTTGGTCCCACTGTGTGGGAGAGGAGCGGTGGAAATCCACAATGCACCAAATACTTACCTTTAGAAAATGAGGCAGATTTTTCTCCAGTTGTCCAAGATCCACAATTTAAGAAACGGGGGAAAAAAATATTTGAGGCAGGAAAAAGATTATCTCTAGATGATGGAATATAAAGAATCAAGACTTTTGAACACTTGAAAGAAAAGAAAAGTTTAACCTATCAAACAATCATTTCTATTTGTACCTACAAGTCAGATACTACATATAGCTACATTATACAAAACACTCTAGATTTGGCATTTGATATCCTTAACACCTCCTAGTGTAAAATAAACATTGTATACTTTTTATTAGCTTCTATCAAACCACAGTCAGTATGGTCGAATATCATTAATACTTGGAAAAAATACGGTATTTTACAGACTTTTCTGATTGGGACACAATTCTGGAAAACTACACCATAATGTTTATCAGCTGCTTCTCTACAAGAAACCCCAAATTTAAGATCTTACACAGAGCTTATATATCCCTGTGGTGTATATTAGTGAAAGGTATGCAAGAACTGTTCCAAATTTAAGCATGATAATGACGACTTAATACACCCTTTTTGTCTTTACTCCAAGATGGTACAATTTTAGAACAAAGTTATCCAATTCCTGAATTCTACACTGCATACTAAAGGCTTTATTATTGGGAGACTTAGAGGATTGGGAAAAGCTAATGACTGCCTAAATTCCGGCGTTTACGATTGTCATACTCAGCTTAGCAAACAAATTGATTCTTAAATATTAGCTGAGCTCCAGTCTTCCATTTATCTGAGATCTAAAATCAGAAATGATGGAAATAATCCAATTTGACAGGATGGATATATTAGATATTAATAAGGGAGATTAAAAAAGAAAAAGGGAAAAACAAAACCAAGGAGGTATACTTAGAGGATCTAAGAAGGAGAAACAGTTACTATATTTGAGGGTACTTCTGAAAAGTTTGAGAGGAATTGGTCAAGGTATTCTGAGAGAATCTAAAGGTGGTGACCTTTTTGAGATGACCGAGGAAAGAGGGGAGGAGGCGAGGGTTGACCTTTGAGGCCTAAAGGTACAGTATAAGGGTATAGGTCCACACTACTGTTTCTAAAAGTTCAAACCATTTAGGAGCAGTCATAATTTGGAAAGCCAATTAGTTTTTTTTAATTTATTTCTATATTTCCAGGAAAACAAGGCTGGATTACAACATCATTGATAGATACTTTCTCATTTCAAGGTTACGAATAATCTTTATTGCTATAGATAATATATATATGTTATTTCAGTTTATTTGCTTAAGGTATTTTATTTGTGCTTATTTGCATGTAATTACCCAGAATCCCTAGCTGCAGTGGAAGCATTGCATGCTAAGCTATAATGAGGAAATGCAGGGTTGCAGACCTGTCTAAGACATGCACATGTACCCACAAGTGATATTTTTATTTGCTGTACAGTGGAGGGTTTTTGTCACTTTTTGTACTCACCATAAATGATGTAGTGTCTGTAGCCACGTCCAGCTTCACATTGTAAAGCCAGTAACCATCCTCACACTGATGATACTGAAAAGCTCAAAGCAGATATCTGTTGGTAGGTTTACTAACTATGCACGTCTTTAATCTGGTCTGTGGTGAATAGCTGTCTAATATGGCAGGCATACGGTTATAGAGGTCCATGTTAAAATGGACATGAAGCAAAGAGTGACACACTCTGGGGCCTATTCTAGTAACCTCGATAACCAACTCATCGAGGATTTTGAACTGTTCTCGCAAGATAACTATTCAGAAACGGGGTAAGTAAGGGAACAATTCCCTATTGGGTGCTCTAATGCCCGGTCAAAGGCTGTGGAGTATTAAGTCCTCTCAGATAAATGTAAGAACAGGATCAATCCACCCTTCAACAATCTTCACATAACAGTGTAACTCTAGCCTATGAATATGTGGCAGGCGTAGCCCAAAATGAATCTCACATACATTAAGGAGCTCTAGAGTTCGGGAGACTTTAAACTGCTGACCTGACCGATGAGTGATGTACTCTTCCACGGCGATCCCTCTCTGGGTGGGTCCTAAGTCGTCCCGTGGCTCCGTTATGTCTTAGTAATAAAGCAGCATACCACACTGACTAGAAAACAAGTCACACTCTGTTCGAAAGTCTTTTCTCATATACTCACACCACCGGTGCTTTCTCCTCTTCGGTGTGTGGCTTGTTGGAGGAGGATCCTGTTCCGTCGCGTGCTTCAGTCTCGGAAGACGATAGATAGCAATTCAGAAAGCCTTGAGGAGTTGGTTAAATCGTGCGGGGAATGCATTTTCTCACGATTTCTGGCTCCTATCCAAACAAATCGTGCAATTCTAGTAGTTTTGATAATCTCATCGGGGCTCTGGAATTGAGATTTTATCTAAGATTCTTCTTTCCAGCATTAGCTGGCGAAAAGGGGTGTGAGAGAGGGACTTAAAAAAAATGCATTTTCCTGCATTTAATTGATACAGGTCTCTCAGCAGCTGATATATATTAATATCAGCTCCTGAGACTCTCGGCATCAATCCGATGCATGAAGAATGCATTTACAGGCAGTTTCATTACATTAGCAGCTAACCGCTAAGGCAATGAAGGGTTAACTACCAGTGCCCGGTTTATTGTGGGTAGCAAGGGTGGGTGAAGGTGGTATTTGGCCCATGGTGGGTGTTTAGGCCTTGCGGGTGTGTTGGGGGAGTAGTTAACCCCGTCATTACCTTAGCAGTTAATACCGCTAAGGTAATGAAGGAGTTAACCCTCCCGCTATACACCCGGTAGGTATAAACACCCACCGCAGGCCAAATACCACCTTCATCCACCCCCGCTTCCTACAATAGACATTAAAACACACTATAAACACAATACTAAACAATACACCCATTCATTGCCAGTTGGGTTACCTATGCTCTGAATGGGAGCAAAGATAGGCCCAATGGCAAGGAATGGGCACCCCCTTGACCCCCAACAACCATTACATTATAGTACAATAATGGGCAAAATTATTGTTATCCAGATATAGATAATAGTGCATTTGCCCATTAAAATAAAACATTAGCCAGCAGCATAAAGTAAATAAAACTTCTATTTACACTTGTCAGGATGAAGGCCATCCTCATCACCATCCTCCGCATCCATGTCCTCCGTTGGCAGGAACACAACAAGAACAAATACAATCTAATGGCCCCTAACCCTTTAATCACCTTAGCGGTAAATAACCACTATGGTAATTAAGGGTTTAACCCACCTGCCCCGCTACCCACCCAAGCGGCCTAACCACCTACCCCAGGGCAAATATCCCCACCCTCTATCCATTGATTGCACAGTGGTACATCATGCCCATATAATATGTTTGGGCATTTTCCTGCCGCACGGCTTGAGAGGGTTTCAGATTCTTTGTGAATACCGTGATAACTCAATTGACAAATTGTTCAATGAGAACATGCCAAACCTTCCTTTATTTACCTTTATTTAAACCTTGCGAGATAGCAGCAAACT
This sequence comes from Ascaphus truei, assembly GCF_040206685.1. Lineage (NCBI taxonomy): Eukaryota > Metazoa > Chordata > Amphibia > Anura > Ascaphidae > Ascaphus > Ascaphus truei. Next base: position 336,407,750 of record NC_134485.1, on the reverse strand, counting down.
TATCGAGGCTACTAGAATAGGCCCCTGTGAGTGCTCATTTGCATGTCATTACCCAGAATCCCTGTCTGCAGGAGAAGCACTGAATGCTAAGAGATAATGGGGAAAGGCCGGGTTGCAGAGCTGTCTGTGACATGTGAATGTGCTCACAAGTGGTATTTTTATTTGCTCATTATTGTATGCAAGGTTCTTTTATAAAAAGAAAATGTGTTGTTGTTGATAAACTTACTGTACATCTTTTGAACTCCATAAAGAGATACAAAATATAATAATCATATGTGTTTCTTACATGGCACTGACAATACACACAGGGTGTTATTTACTAAAATCACCAGCTGCAAAACTGGGACAAAAGCAGCGCTAACTAATTGCACCAGATGTATCAAAGGAAAATCACTCACTGATTTCAATAGGATTATTTCACTTAATCTAAATCTGGTGTTGTTTTTTGCCCAACTTTTGCAGCCAGGAGACTTAAGTAAATAAACCACACAGGGCTTGACCTAAAATTTGTTATAATAATTAGTCTTTTTTCCCAAAGAGCTTACAATTTAATACTGGTGCTTAACACACCGGAAGCTAAAGTGACTTACCGAAGTTCACAGGTAGAACAGGCACAGGGATTCACCTGCTTCAGATGCAGTGTTCTTGCTAGAGTAATGGTTTGGCATTTAAATATGTGCAGTTTCTTCCCATAGCATACGGCCGGAACCATATTGTCATATTATCTCTAACTGTCCATGAACTGTCTGTAAATTGAATGTGTAACCTCTGTTCATTTAATGTAGCCATGTTTTTTCATCATAACTCTGTACCCAGGACATACGAGAGGTAATTCTCAATGTATTTTTTCCTGGTAAAACATTTTATAAATAAATAATACAAAATAAAAAAATAAACAATGAGCAGCCACTTTACCTTCTTACAATATTGTCCCTCATTCCCTATAGATTGTAAGATCTCACGAACAGTGCCCTCATGACCTCTTTGTATCTGTTTGTGCATGCGTGTCCTCATCTGTATGCAGTGGCGGATTTTCCACTAGGCCCGTGCCTAGGGCGGCAAAATTTGGGGGTGGCAAAAATGTCTGCCCCCATACACAGAGGCCTCGCTCTCTGGCCTATCGGGCCTGATGTGAAGTTCCTTACCTGCTGACATCTCTGCCTTCCTGCTGCCTCCGCCTTCTTCTTGTGTCAAACGATGCTGCGATGACACACAGCGTCTTGTTGTCATGGCAACTCAACGTTGCAGCTTCAAATAACATTATGAGAATGAGACACCATGTGAAGTCACATTGGTGAATGTGCAATTTTCAAGAAGTCGGAGGATGGCAGAACGGAGGAGGCGGCACCAGGTAAGTGCCTAGGAGCTGTGGATCTGGAAATCCGCCGCTGCCTGTATGTAACTGTTGATGTAATTGTAAGAAATCCAATTCAATGATAATTATATTGTAATGTGCGAGTCCAGTATCAAGACAAAACGTCAAAGTATGCAGTATAATTGTCTGATGGTTCTTTCTATATATCACATATGTTGAATATTCTTAATTGGTATATATTGGAATATATTCAGCTACCGTACATTGGAGAGTTATATTAAGGGTGCAGCTGTCCATAATGTCTCTTTAGAGAAGTCCAGTTTAGGTTGACACTGAGTGATTATTGACAACTGTGGCTTTAGCTGATGCAGCCGAAGAGGCTATGACAGTTAGGTTGGATTAAAAAGGAGTTCTGAGAATCTTCAAGTACATATGCCATATTTGGTTATACTATGTATGGAGGTGTGGGCAGTTCATATGACATCAGTTTGAAACTGCAGGACCTAATTTGGAATATATATTTATAGTAAGAGCTGATTCAAGGAATATTACCTGAATAAATATGTAGGACAGAGTGAGGGAGGAGAAGCACATCTTCATACCACCATGATGTAGTAAGGGACAGGCAAGAGGCACAGAAGGATTGATTACTCCATGATGTGAGGACATAGTGATTTCATCATGAGGAGAGAGATGGGTTAAAACCAAGATGTAGGAAACGTAAGTTTTATCATGATATCCAGAATGATCCCACTCAGAAAGAAAGCTATGCAATAATGTTTAAGAATACCTTAACTTATTTGGAACTTCACCACCATTTTGTACTATTTTTATGTATAGCGGAGTTCCCCCTGGGCCCCCCCCCCCCGTACCTCCGCTGCGGTGGGCAGCGAGTCTGGCGGTTGCCGGGAGGGATGCGGGTGTCAGCGGCCACGGTTGCACACATCCGACAAGCAGGGGGAGAGAGCTGCAGTGCTTGGCAGGCGAGCGCATCGCCGGAGACTACCGGCGGCTCCATCTGCAGGGCACCGCCATTTTGGATATGTCCGTGCATGCACAGTGTATCGCGCATGCACAGAGTAGGCGGCCAATAGAGGAACAGGGCTGCGAGGACTACAAGCCCCATAAGGCTATGGGGCAAGGCACCATCTGATCCACAACAACTAATAGGGTGCGCAGAATCTCCTGCAGGGAGATTGATACATTTAGCGTGTCTGGGACCACGCCAGTGAGAGCTGGGACAAGGTCAGGGTAGGAGGTATGTCCAGGTGTCTGTGGCACCTGCACTAGACCAGAGACCCCCTGTTAGGCCCCAGCTAGGCCCGACTCCCCTGAGCTTGTGGTTGCTGCAGGGACAGGCCCATAGGTAGGAATACTGCCCTGTAGAACCATAGCAAAGAGATCAAGACAAGATGCGCTGTATCCTGTCCTCAGGCGGTCTGGGACCAGCCACCTGCGACCACAGAGACTCTTAAGGTGGTACCATCAACGCGGGACCCACCCAACGTAGAGGCGGAGGCTTCGCGGAGGACATCCGTAGATCCTATCTTCCACAGCGTGCCCGGGTATGGGCTCACCCGGCAGGTACCCAACTCTGCAAGTGCACCAACAAACACTTTAGTGGGCAGCGCTGTACCACATATTGGGTGGGGTATTACCTTGTGGATGCCAGGGTGGTTGGGTGCCCAATGGCCCCTTCGGTACTTTGGGGACTGTGTTCTAGGTGGGGGACAGAGGGTTGGTGGGTACGGCCGTGCGTGGCCTGATGGTGGAGGTGTATGTATATAGTTCATAGAAGTTCATGCAATAAAACTGTTATTTTTTCACTCAATGTGTGGTTTATTGCATGTGGGTCCTGTAACATGGTTATTCTACATAATAGAAATCCATATAGGTGGAGGCGCTTCAGAGCATCGATCCAGGTACCCCTCAGGCTCCCAGCAGTGGAGGCTCAGGCTCCCTGTGAGCCACCGGTATTGCACCCTGCACACAAACACCGAGGGTGTGGGGGAAACTGCGCTACATGTGTAAGTATTTTTCTTCAAAATAAATGTTTATTTTTATGTGATGAATCAGAATTACTGAGGTCTGCTATGCTGGAGTAATTATGAAAGAGACTTAAAGGACATTTAACAGTAATATACATAACTCTGTTCCCCATTGTACCATGCTACAGAGTATGTTGGAGCCTTACAAAGAACCAGTAAAAATAATAATAATAAAAAAGAGAAGGTATAATCCCATTTATGTGCACTTAAAGTATCCACTCCATCAATTTTTAAGAAAAAGGAGAGGAACAGAGAAATATGCTATGTAACCTTTTGAGCTATACAATTCACTGTATATTTTGAACCAGGTGTTTTCAAACCAATCCCCAGGACCCCCAGTCAGCTCATTAAAGAAATGACCACACGCAAATGGGATATTTATTGGTTCTCCAGAAACACTGGTGTTGCTCATAGCTCTGCAGAAATATTGCTTGTACTGTAACTTATTGAAGTGGATGGTCTGTCCGAGCAGGACTGTGCTGATCTTACCATTGGGAGCCCTCTGCTTCAGCAGACATGGACCCTCTATCATCTCAGGACTATAAGCACTAAAAATCACTATTGGAAATGTAATTTTCAACACTGACAGTTATGTATCAAAGTTTCCAAGCTGCAAAACTGGATAAAAAAGGCACTATATTTATCAAAGGAAAATATCCGATTGTTTCTTATGGGATATTTTTCTTTGATAAATCTGGTGCAATGTTTTTCCTGTAGTTTTGCACCTGGGAGACTTTCATACATAACCTTTAAAGTAATTTAACGAATAATATCATATTATGTCCTGTTATAAAGTAATGTGGTGTGCATGGTGTTTTAAAGTGTTTTATAGAATATCCTGGAGTCCTTTAGTGCATGGGATAGCTAAACTGCATGGCAAATGGGTAAATAATAAGATAACTTAACCCCATTGTAGTAAGTGAAGGGGTTAACATATTATAATAAAATGCACATGAATACAAGCATGTGCACTGGCTTTGCCACACCTGCGGTTCTTAGAGGTGAAGGGGCCCTCTCAAACTACAGTTACACATTCACCCGGCCGAATCCAAACAAATTGTGAGGCCATCAAGCTGAACGGCGGGGCTGCTTGCCTCTAACACGTGCCTGTGCAGTGAGACTCGCTGGATAATAATCAGCTCATGGTAAGACTTGGGACTTTGCCTTCTTGGGGTTAATGACTTTGGATGGATTCCAGGTCAGGGGATTGCATAAGCTTCCCCAGCCCATCCACCCAGATTATACCAGATCAGTGTTAAACGTCCACATGTCTAGGCCACCAGCAGCTCAACATTTCACTACGGTTTGGGACCAATATTTATGATGTGAGAGACAAAGTCATACAGAAAACGATTACTTCAAGTTATTTGCTGCTAAAGGTGGTTCTACAAGCTATTGAATCATAAGGTATACTTAGTTTTTCACACATGGCTTCTCCATTTTGGCTTTATTTTTGTTAAATAAATCATGACATGGTGTAATATGTCATGTGTTGTTGTTCATCTGAGGTTGTATTTACCTAATTTTATGACCTGCTAAGGAACAGATGATTGTTATTATGTCCTGATATGTAAAACCATAGAATTCAAAGAGGGTGTACTGTCTCTCACACCGCTGCATACACACACACACACACACACACACACACACACACACACCACTGCATACACACACACACCCGCTTAAGAGCTCTCAGGTATACCGTTTAAAGAATAACAATTTATTGATTGACACAAAGAGAAATAGATAACAGTACAAAAATATTAAAAATAAGGCTAGGACCCCTGACACGAATACTACCCAATGGAAACACTGTTGCATAATTTAGGGATAAACTCACAATGTAAACCCTAATGCCATATATATACAAAATTGTAAGAAACACTTGAATGAGCCAGAAACTCTGTAACAGGCTATTGCATTACCAGACAACTGAAACATGCATCTAAGGTGATACGTCCCAAAGGACATGGAATGTTTTAACCACTGTATAAAGTACTTCCTCAACAAGCATAAGTTCCGCCTCTTAAAAGCAGATATCATGACCAAACCCACAGCAATTGGCATCTCTGTCGGAAATTGGTAACCGTGCTTTGAGGATCACTCTATACAATAAACAGAATAACATGCATGTGACATGAAAGAGTGCATACTCTCAAAGAAGAGTACCTTCGCGTGGGATGGGGTCCAGCCGGACATCCCACCGTAATGACAGTCTCTGGATCAGCAACACAGCTTACAGGAACATGCAGCACACCCTGCACTAAGGAACTACACAGCATCTCTACCTGCTCTAAGGAACTACACAGGGTCTCTCCCTGCTCTAAGGAACTACACAGCTGAAGGGGGCACAGGGTCTTTACCTAAGGGCCTGTCCCTATGAACACCCACCCTCACTAGTGGGGAGTCAGGGCCTCAGCTCTAGCCTGGGGATTTCTGGAAGCTGTCTGCCCCCCTTCCTTCCCCCACTGTCTCCTTAGTCTGACTGACTTCCAGCACATTGCCCATACAATGTATCCACTATCTGCAGGGGAAACTGGAAACATTATTGGCTACTTGCAATCATCTGACTCATCTGCCTCTAAGCCTGCTGGGCTGTAGTCCCCTCTGGGGCTTTTCCCTATGAGGACCGCATGGTCGCTTCTCTAATGGCCGCCCCTCTTGTCCTACCTGCGCCTGCGCTATCCTAATGGCCACCACGCCACTTCCCTGCGCATGCGCAACCTCAAGGGGACCTTCCTGCCTCCCTACACCCCCTGCGCTACATGCAATGGCCGCTGCGGCTGCAAACGCGCACCGCGCATGCGAGAACGTGCAGAAGATGGTGGCGCCCTATCACCGATGTTGCCGGGAGCCCCTGCAGATGCCCGATACGGTGCGGGGGTACCCGCTACTCTGCGCAGGTGAGGAGGGCCAGGGGGGACCCTGCTACACACTCCCCCTGGTGAAACCCCCAACGGCCTCGCTTGGGACAGTGTCATACAGTACACAGTTATATAATAAAAATGCATTGCATAGTATATACAACTTATCGCGTAGGCTCTATCATCATTGGTATACATCAAAATGGCATTAATGGTGCATAGCAGATAAACAACCTCAATACCCGAGGCCAGCTGAGTCCCATCGTGTAGTGCCCCTAACTGATCGAGTGAGGGCTCCTCACTTTGACTCCTGTGAGTCTCTTGAAAAGCATGAATGGGTGGTACAGTCTCTAGTTCCAAACCACCTCCTCCCCCTGGTGGAAGGACTAGTACGGAGTCTCTGTGCCAAACCCTTACCCGGCCATCCGCGGCATGGATGCGGTAGGCCAGGAAGTCTTGACCTTTTCCTCGGTCCACCACATGGTGAATAGAGAACTCCCTTTTGCGCTTAAAGGAGGCCAATTTCAATGGGGCATTCACAACACAGTCCTTGTCCCCAAGCACTTGGGAGGCTTCCACTGGGAAGCGAGCGATTAGCAATGTCTCTGGAATCAAAGTATCTGTTACATCCTGCAGGGGGTAAAGGGTTGATACCTTACCACTGCATTGATTCACGGTGTCCAGCAGTTCATCAGGAACACTGACTGTTACCACCTCAGCTGCACTGGACATCAGGGTAGAGTTGAATTGGCCCTCCACTTGGCAGATGGCCGGTACACACTGTTGATCCTGTACCGCCTGGTAGCGATCATCTGTGGGGAACACTGCAGTCTGGCTAGTGGGGATAGCACACCCCTCAATCTCCTGGGGACCTGCTATTGACACTTCTGGGTCAGTCCACTCACTTTCTTGAAACTCGGGAGTGTTGGATCCCAGTCCTGGGACCATTTGCATTGGAACGCAAGGGCTCCCAGGTTGACGAGAGCCGCCATTTTGGACTGGGTCCCGCACCGTAACTTACTCTTCTTCTACTTCTATGTCAAGCGCCTCCATCGGAGCCTGTGGGGAGTAAGAGGGTATCTCACCACTCCGCTGGCTTGCGATGGGATCCTCTTTCTCCGGTCTCATCTCCGGCTGTTCCTCCGACACACTGGGAGTCGCCACGCCCTTGGGACTCTTCTGCAGTTCCGGCCGCACCTGCGTTTGCTGTCGGGGAACGTCAATGTACAACGGGCCCACCGCCAGGTTATGAGCAATCTCACCTCGGGCCCACGGCAGAGCATGCGGCAGCATCTGGATACACCTCATCTAGGGCACACGGACCCACAGCAGGCTCTGTATCCGCCGAGATAGTTGGCTTTGTGTCTTTGCAGGAGTTGTCCGCCGGCTGGCGCATCACCACGAGTTGTTGGTCGCTGGAGTCACTAAGAGAGGATGGGGGTAGAGACACCTTACCCTGTGATTCCGGAATCTGCGGTTCCGGAATCTGCGGTCCTGAGTGTGGAACCGAGTCTAGATCCGGGGTGCACGGACCCCCTGGAACATCTGGTATAGCACACTGACCCGGTGCAGCCACAGCATCGCAGCTGTCCATTTTGATCAATGTAGCTTGAAAATCTTGCGGTTCTAGAGCAAAGTCTAGTACCGTGGTTAGAGCGCCCGGGCCCTCTGAAACCTCCGTGGTTGCGCAAGTGGGGTTAACAGCATCGATCCCCCGGTGGAGAGGTCAATTGCACCTTTCTCTGCTGGTTCCTGGCTCTAGAACCGACTCTGGAACCGCGGTTAGAGTGTTCGAGCCGTCCGAATCTTCTGTGAGGGGGTAAATTGATTACCTGCATTGACCGGTCCAGTATTGAAGTCGATCGCCTCTTCCTCTGCGGTTTCTGTAGGCTGCAGCAGCTTGGGAAGCAGGTACTGTGCCCCACAGCAGGCACACTGGGGTCCCCAGGTCAATGCACTGAATGGACAGTCACACTTGGTACTGACACATTGTATGCACACCTCCTCGCCCACTTGTGTCATCTGGACATCTATGGGTAGCTGAAATAGGTTGGCGTCCATACCATCATATATACTCAAGCATTTTGTAAGCACGGACAAAGAAGAAAGGGTACATTCACTCCTTGCGCTCGCCAGGTTCTATACAACTGAGGGTGTGTTTCGCTGCACCCCGTACTTTTCTTATAGAGAACAGACATGGCTGATTGCTGCCCAATGTGCTCACTCCCCCTGGTGGAGGAGAGGCCAATCGCACCTTTCTTGGCGGGATCTGGAAACTGTACTCTGCAGCGGGTACACAAGTCATTTCACCACCTGGGAAGTCACAAGTGACACAAGAGTAGCGTAGACACCTTATCCCTTCTATGAACACCTCTTTGTAGTCTAGTAGAAGCAGGTCGGGGTCATAGTTCATACTACCAGACAGACTCAATAAATTTTGTATGCACGGACACAAAAGATTGGGTACGTTCCCCATCGTTGATAGCCAGGCTCCATACACTTGAGGGTGTGATTTACTGCATCTTATACTTCTATTATGAAGAACAGAATCTGCTGACTGCAGTTCCTCGTACACTCTCCACTTGTGGTCAAGCGGAGATGGGGCACATTCTACAAGGGAGTGGTCCTGGCTTGGCGCCACTCAAGTTGTGGGGGCGGAGCTCTGGTTTTCCCGCCAGTCCTGGACAGATTTTTGCAACATTTTTCTGTGCAGACTGGCAGTCAGCACATGTGCTCTCCTGACTTGGCAGGGGACGCCATTTTAGGTGTGCCCCCCAATTAATATTCACAAGGAAAAGATTCTCCTGCCTTGAGGGCACAAACATGGTGGAAATTTAGATGCACAAATTGACAAAAAAATATAGGGCACCCCAGGTCTGAGACCTCCAAAATGTAACAGTTATTCCCCCCCCCCAATCGCAGATAGGGACAATGTGGGGAAATCTACATATGTTACAGTGTGGTGCAATACCTGTTAGGCTCACAGGAGGCCTGAACCTCCGCCACTGGGAGCCTGGGGTGTATCCTGGAACGTATGCTTACAGCGCCTCCAACTGTGCAGGGATTCCAGGTGTATAAAATGACCCCTGACACAGGACCCACAAATAGGAGACACATACAAGGAAGTATATATGTAACTGTTTACTATATGGGCAAAACAATAACATCACATCACATCATATCACATATAGCAACACAGCCGTGTTACCCTCTGCCATTAGCTGGCAGCTATAACCTTGCCCCTAACTGGGCTATACCTTTACACCCCTTCCCAACCCCGTGTCCAAAGAGTCCAAGCCCACTCAAGTGTGTGAACAGGCCTGTCACATGTGAGGAGCAAGTTAAAGTTGGTGCACGTGTGGAAGGTTGTAAATACTTACCCAGGTGTCCCTACACCTGGGTGTCTTCGCAAAGGGTCTACCGGCGCCGCTTGGTCCAGCGCTGATCTGTACGTGGGACAGGGTCCAGCCGGACGTTCCACCATAAGGACAGTCTCTGGATCAGCAACACAGCTTACAGGAACATGCAGCAAACCCTTTCACTGGGTCCCTGCACTAAGGAACATGGTCTCTCCCTGCTCTAAGGAACTACACAGGGTCTCTCCCTGCTCTAAGGGACTACACAGCGTCTCTCCCTGCTCTAAGGAATTACACAGGGTCTCTCCCTGGTCTAAGGAACTACACAGCGGAAGGGGGCACAGCTTACCTAAGGGCCTGTTCCTATGACCACCCACCCTCACTAGTGGGGAGTCAGGGCCTCAGCTCTAGCCTGGAGATTTCTGGCCTAGGGCAGAAGCTCGCAGCTGTCTGCCCCCCTTCCTTCCCCCACTGTCTCCTTAGTCTGACTGACTTCCAGCACATTGCCCATACAATGTATCCACTCTCTGCAGGGGAAACTGCAAACATTATTGGCTGCCTGCAATCATCTGACTCACCTGCCTCTAAGCCTGCTGGGAGTTGTAGTCCCCTCTGGGGCTTTTCCCTATGTGGACCGCATGGGCGTCTCTCTAATGGCCGCCCCTCTTGTCCTACCTGCGCCTGCGCTATCCTAATGGCCGCCGTGCCACTTCCCTGCGCATGCGCAACCTCTAGGGGGCCTTCATGCCTCCCTACACACCCCTTCGCTACATGCAATGGTCGCCGCGGCTGCAAACGCGCACCGCGCATGCACACAAGATGGTGACGCCCTATCACCGATGTCGCCGGGAGCCCCTGCAGATGCCCGATACGGTGCGGGGGTACCCGCTACTCAGCGCAGGTGAGGAGGGCCAGGGGGGACCCTGCTACACAATTATATGGGAAACCAGGGGAAATCTCATTGCAAAAAGGAACACCAGATTTATCTAAAAGAAGGAACGCTGTTAAAAACAAATGCAGTTTTTTCTTTGAGAAATCTGGTCAGATTTTTCTGTACTGGGCTTTGCAGTCAGGAGATGTTAATAAATAACCCCACATGCTCAAATAAATGTACAGTATCATAAATCACCTTGTCTATATTGACCTTTACAGTCATTGTTAAAAATGGATCCCTATATGAATTTGGCAGTCACTGGGATTTGACCCTGCCTCATTAATGCCATTGTAATTTACAAATACACTGGGGGTCATCTATCAAAGTCCCACAACTGCAATTTGTTTTATTGATAAATTAGCTGCAGTTTCTGTGCCCCATTTTTGCAACCTAGAGACCTTTAAAGTTACCCCCAACTGAGCCTAATGTGCAAAGACCAATATTTACTAGAATTTATGTTAAACAGCTAAAAAAATACCTCAATATATATAATTTTTTTGTGGTGTATTAGCATTTTAAAATCTATAAGGATAAATCCTTTCGTGTATAAATGAGAGCAGGCTCTCACTGTGTTAAATTACTATAGTTGTATACCGAGTGCCAGAATCAAAGATGGACGGTAATCCTATAGGAAAAGGGCAGTCGCCGCAGCTTCACTGAAAGTCACGTGCGGGCGGTGACGCGTCTTTTGTGCGACGCACAGTGTTAGCACGCTGCCTGCCCCAGTGTCGGGGTGCGGAAGGTTGATGCTGTGTTTTCAGCGGCGGTGTCATGTCAGGGACCCAAGTGGAGCGACCTGTTCCGGCAGCAGAGCCTGGGATGGCGGTGTCACTTCCTCAGAAGCGCTATTACAGGCAGAGAGCGCACTCTAACCCCATGGCCGATCACACCTTCCTGTAGTGAGTGTCTGTCACTGAGCAGCAGGCTCCATGCTGTGGGGTGTGCTTGGGGTCAGGATGAAGATTACTAGGAAAGTGGGGTGCCCACCTGTGCAAACATTTCCACTTGTGGTACAGAAGCTCATACAAAGAGTGAACATCTACGTACACCTATGCAGTTTATAAGTGGTTGCTTCAAGTTAAGATGGAGAAGAGGACTGAAGGTGGATTTAGGCACGAGTACATGTAAATATTTGGTGTTATGGCAAGCCATGTTACTTTATGATGGCACAAAATAAGACATGGGGTTTAACATTATAGGACATATCCTAATCCTAATGGACACTTCATCAAAGTTAACTAGCTTCAAAACGGGAAACTACAATATTTATTAAAGACAGAAACTTGGTGGTGGTTTTGTTTTCCCTTTCGAGTTCCCATTACAGTGATTCTGTTCAAGTATTATGCAAGTAATGGTTCAAATTCCTTACAGCAGCAATTGCCCCAAAAAAGGGATTACAGCAAACTACCTGAACCAGGCGTTGTTGAAATTTTTTGGGGTCCTCTCAGTAAAAAGGATCTTTTTTTAAATTTCTTTTAGTAACCCTCCCCCCCCTTCCCCCCCACACATAAAACTACAAACTTTCAATTGGTCACAATTTGAAAGCTGCGATGTCACGGCTCTCTTGGACAAAGCAGCAAACTCTGACCCATTTCATGTAGCAGTTTTGTGTCTGGTTACCAAATATACTCGCCTCGCGGTCGTGGACAACCCTTCATTAGGGGGGGAGGAGGCGGCGGGACCGCTGCTTTAATGTGTAACAAGCCTATAACAGGCATTTAATTAAAAGGATACATATTTATCCCCACTGATGTTGCAAACACTTTATATTTCTCTACCACCATTAGTGCATTTTAACACCACTTCAGTTTGAAAGTAAGTGACTATTTGCATGAATTTTGGCATTCAACATCATACTTTAACAATGAGTTTTGACGCAGAAGTGCTCTGAAACCTATATAGATATTGTTAATGTTTTGGGGCTCCGTGTTCTTTATTTCCACAGCCCAATGAAACCTGAAGAAATGGATTGGTCGGAATACTACCCTGATTTCTTTAGCCCAAAGACCCATGATTGTCTCCATGATGACTCCAAGGATTTGGTCCAGGAAGCAAAGCAGGGACACCAAGTGGAGTTTGCAGACATTGGCTGTGGTTACGGTGGTCTGCTAGGTATATACATTACATGTTTCTATGCTTGGGGTATTGGAGGGGCAACATAACATTTGTAACTTTAGTGGGATTGGCTATCACATACCCCCATAATTCAAGTAAATAATCAGAATATCGTGTACAATGGGTCATTTCCATATAATTTTATCATTTAGTTTTTGTACAGAACTGACGGGTTACACACAGCGGTTCTTTTTGCTAGTGCACGCACTTAACAATGTAAAATAACCCAAAGCCTATTATTTCAATTTCTGGTGGCTCCAGGTACAAGTGACTAAACTCCTGGTACCTGTAGGTTGATTGTAAGATCCTTTTGGGCAGGAATTAATTTACAGTACCTGTTTTAAACTTGTACAGAAACTCACATAATATACATAATTTTTAGAATGAATTTTTTCTGTAGTAGTGCAGTTAAGGGTCTGACACCAAATGTTAATATGCAACTCCTTAATGGAATGGGACATTTTGGTTGCGGCTGTTTCGCCATGACAAAATGGCTGCTGGCGCTTTGGCGCGGCAAATCCACTGCCGGATGCTTCTGAGGTAAATTTAATTACGGTTTAGTGTAGGGGGTCAATTTAAGGGGTTTTAGTGCTTAGGGTAGGGGGTTCACTTAATGGGTTAAGGGGTAAGGATGTGTCACAGCGAAATGGCCGCAACTAAATGTCCTAGTTCGCTAAATGACCTAGTTCGCTAAATGAACCCCCACCACCTCACCTTTTAATTATTTTTTTATTATATAAAGCCTGCAAGCCATTATAATTTACTAGTTCGTTCTAATTTCTGTTAAATGCCATTTATAAATAGGAAAGCAGTCTTGGATTGTTGACTTGGAAATGTAATAATCCAATTCCCAAATGTGAGTACATTGACAATTGTTTACGTTTTAAACACACATTGGATTAGACATACTGCACCAGATTCTCTCGGGTATCCTGAAAGAAGCTGTGCTCTATAGTCTGTTTGAATTGGGAATGTGCTTTGGTAATATTGTCCTTTGCTTGCTAAACTTGCACTGTGTGTGTGTGTGCGTGAAACACATAAAATGTGGCATTCAAGTGTTTAAATTGTGTGAAAGCGCTAAACAAAAAATCTGTTGTGTGAATTACCTAAATATAGACGTGTTTCCAATTAAATGAACAAGGGGGTGAATCAGCTTAGGCTGTAGGCGAGTGTACAACAAGTGAACATAAAATTATGAAAAGTCACTCCGTGAAAATAGTCTGCAGGTGTGACAAGTCCACTTGTGGTGTGGACTCCACATCGCAAACCTATAAGAAAGCGAAAGAGAAACAGAGCGCACAACCACTCCTAGTGTAGTAGATAAATATATATTGGCAGTACAAAGGGTGAGTATTGCACGTGCAGAAATAAAGTAAAAAAGCATTTGACAGAAGCACTCTGCCTGCCCACCGTGGGATCCCAGGAACACCTATCGGTAATTGGCTTCTCGATAAGCTGTTTTTTGTCCATGGATTCAAGCGTTGTGGCCAGCAGGAGAAATTCTTTCATCCGAAAAAAGTCCACAGTAACCGCTGTATGTCAGTGTATGGCACTAGCTCACCTAGGTGACGTCAGAACTCCAACAGACAGCCCACTAGGACGGATATTTCTAGCTATCCATGTCCTTAGCTGAGCAACCTCTTAGGATGTGTATTCCCAGGGAGCCAGCACTGTCACTGGACAGGTAAAGGCCAGTTTAATGTCAAAACAACAATGAGGCAAATTGATGTATCCTATGCGTTTCGTAGCGTACCCAATGCCACTTCATCAGGGATCTGATTCCCTAGTACATAATAAGTATAGAATGTGAGTTAAGTGTGGTGTAATAAATGCTTATTAACCCTTTGCTTTGATTTTCTTGCAGTTGAGGTTTCTGCTCTGTTTCCAAACACACTCATGCTGGGCCTGGAGATCCGAGTGAAGGTGTCTGATTACGTGCAGGACCGGATCAAGTCATTGAGAGCTTCCCATCCTGGCCAGTACCAGAACATCGCCTGTATCCGTAGCAATGCCATGAAGTACCTGCCCAACTTCTTCAAGAAGGCCCAGGTACTGTGTGCATAGGGAAGAATAAACCTTCCTGCAGTATTTACTACTAGGAATGTAATCCCCACTTACTACACTCTTTTTCTTAGCCAGAGAGCCATGGTGGTTTTGTTTTTATGTGGCAAAAACCATGTATGCAACGCCCCCTTTTAAAAAATAAAAATATTTTTATAGAATATATGGAACGTGACAATGCAGCATAGTTATAAAAATATATAGAATAACCTAAAGGGAGGGGATCCTGCCGGAGTGTTGTGCAATCTAATTGGGAAAGTGTCACACAATGTAGGAGTTAACTCTAGTAATTTAGTGCTTAAAAAAGGGAAAATAACTACTCTTGGTAACCTGGTGGAGTAGTTTTTGTGTAACTGTTATTCTATTAATAAAGAGAATTTAAAAATGTTTATAGATGTGTTTTAATTACATTTTATAAGTCTCCTTATTTGGTCCCCTTTTCATATGTATTATCGTTTTTAACTCTAGTGTTTTCCAGTCTTGTGGTGGTTTTTGCATTTTCCTTTGAGAATTTACTTATGGAGTGATCTATCTTTGAAAGGTGATGCCCAACTCGTGTTAAACCATTTACATTTTGGCAAAAATTAAAGAGGACTGAAGGAAATTCGTTGGATTCTTGACATATTGGCAAAAACAAAATATCTGAGTGTGCTGCATGTCTTCCACAGGTTCAGAAACCTGGTTCATTTACCCTTTCATCACACCGCAGATGAGGATTCTGGGAAATGAACAGATGAGTGCAAGCACTCATGGGTATTTTATATTTATAGTGTTCGGCTCTCTTACGTCTCTACCCACCATAACCTAAAACTCAAACTGATCAGTTAAAAAGGAATAAACATCTGCCTTTGAGTGAGCCTACTGTTTTTTAGCCCTTGATTTTATACTTGCTCCAGCTGTGCGCGTGCGACCTTGTGATGTCGCACGCGCGAAACTGGCACTGCAGGTGGGAGGTGTGGCGGAGGCGTGGCCATGAAGTCACGTGAGCGGTTCACCCTCATTGGCTGAACCGCTCACGTGATGTGGCAATATCAATTTCAGATGCCAGCTCAAAATTCACGCGCTTTGGCGCGTCAATCTCGCACACCGTGTGCGCGCGCTCATTTGAAAACATTAATTTGTTTTGGTGTGGCACGCGCACTGCTATTATAATCGCTGCTTTAGCTTGGCTGTATAAGGCTGCGCTTATATTGCCGCCGACGCGTGCGCTTATAGTAAGCGCGGCGCGAATCTTTAAAGTTGGTCAAATTTTATTTTTCAGAGGTTGTTGCCACATGTGACAGCCTCGGAACCAATGAAAAACCTGGTCGCGACGTCGCCGGACAGCGAATTACAACTTTCACTAGCAGCGACGGGTAACGTCACGGGCACCATAAGCTCGGCCTACGTGGTTTCATTCAGCAGATACAAGTGTAGAATACATATAATAAAGTGGCTAAGAAAGTAGAAGTGTATATTTGTATGTCACTAACCAGAGAGAGAGAGAGAGACCCTATCAGCCAATGAAACACCCCCTCCCGTAATAGCCACGCCCCCCGCTCCTGCTCTAAAAAATGTTGCAGGACAGCGATCGCTCATATTTGGAGAGCTGGTGACATCACCACTCTCCAAGCATGAGCGAGCTCAGCAGCAGCGTGGACTCAGCCTTACTCTCTGATATGCTCACTTCCGGTTTGGCAAGACATTGGAAGAAGACACCCAACGCGTTTTGTCAGATTGTGTTCTGTTCGTCCAATCAAAAATGCATTACAGGTTATTGAAATACAGATTACAAACAACTAGGCTTACATTGTAGAAAAAAGAGGGAATAAACCCAATGTAACTGATGCTACCAAAATCACATATATAGTATGCTTAATAATGATGAACCACAATCCACAAAAATCCATAGGGCAACTCACTATTAATGAATGATATATAATGTCATGAGAAGGGTAATAGACTAACCCTGGGTGGGGGGCTATTGAGCAGAATGAAGCTAGAAGCACGAAATGAAGTGTCCGCAAACACCTCACTCATGAAACAAATGAAACTGCAAACTGCTGCCATTACCCTGCCCGGTGTCTGGTTGATCCTCACGATCGATTGCCACACAGCTCAGAAGCCGTTTTCTTGAAGGAATGAAGAGCTTGTGTAGCCAGGAATCCAGTAGGTAATGTGCTCCGGCGCGTCTCCACAAACGAGGGGGTGGCGTCACACCTCACGCCGACCAGACATCCGTGTAGACCCTCTTCAGCCGGTTCCAAACCGGCGGGAGCCGACGATGCTCCCGGCATTCAGTGCGCTCCGGCGCGTCTGCACACTCGTGGGGGTGGCGCCAACATTCAAACTGGAGAAGATGATAGTGAGAAGCCTGCTCGTGCTCCAGCCGTTGATAAACAGGAACAAAAATAGGGTGGTGGCGGTCACTGCAATATAGGAGCTCAGCCAAAAGTGAATAAAATAAAATCAGCTTTAATGAGTTACATGCTGCACATCACAGAGAAAAAAACCACACTGACGCGTTTCGTCCCGAAGTGGGACTTTATCAAAGAGTAAAACACTATCACATGGATTCCCTTAAATAGGTGGTGACTCAATCCAATTGGACCTTCTAAAACAGAACCTGCTATTAACAATCAGCAATCAGACTAGTACACTGATAGCTGTAATGGAATATAGCCCATTACAGCTATCAGTGTACTAGTCTGATTGCTGATTGTTAATAGCAGGTTCTGTTTTTTAGAAGGTCCAATTGGATTGAGTCACCACCTATTTAAGGGAATCCATGTGATACAGTGTTTTACTCTTTGATAAAGTCCCACTTCGGGACGAAACGTGTCAGAGTGGTTTTTTTCTCTGATGTGCAGCATTTAACTCATTAAAGCTGATTTTATTTCATTCACTTTTGGCTGAGCTCCTATATTGCAGTGACCGCCACCACCCTATTTTTGTTTAGGCTTACATTGGCTACCAGAACCTACTGTAAAATGGTCTAAAATATCCTTTCTGAAATGTATTTAGTTTGTTGATTATTCTCAGCTGCTGTCCGCATAGAACATAAGAAAATGAGCTACTTGCTGTATGTGTCTATTCAATATGCGTCAGTCATTGTCAGGCATTTGAATGTGGCTTAATGGTCCGCGTCCTCTTTGATGATGGCTTCACAGCGTATTTATTAGGAACCATAGAAACTGACGAGAGATTACATTTATTTCCCAAATCTACAAGCCCTGAAGCTTCATTAAATAACCCTTTGTCCCTTTTCCACAAGATACACTATTTCTTTGACTTATTAATATCCTTTTAAAACCTTCATGTTTAGAGTACAGTAGCTTGTCGAGCGATTGTGCTGCGATGCAGTTAAGTGTATCGAGCGTGTTGGCTGTAAAACTCCTGTGTTGGCTGAGTCTTGTAACATGGCATAATATTATAAGCTGCGAATAACTTGGAACTTCACATTAAAATGTTACTACAGTACTTTAGTTTTTGCTGTGCACTAAAGGGTTTTTATGTGAAAATGATGTAAATTCCCAGGAAATCTGAGGTATTTTGTGGTTACATGCACACCTCAATTACACAACAAGCACGTCTGCATTGTGCTAATCACTGCTTGTGATGTGACGTGGGAGAGTAATGAAGACCCTTCTATTTCTTCTCCGACTTCTATTTGCAGTGACAGTCAGGATAGCGTCATCTGGTTACACTTTCTGAAATGCCACATTGCTACCAGTTATACATCCCAACAACATTAAAGCTCGGGATGTCACACATCATAGGCAAATCCTGGAATAATAATCTTGATTTTGTTTTTTTGTTTTTAATCTGTTCTGTATTATTAGATGATACTTACTGCATTAAAAAATATATATTATTATTCAACTCTTAATGCAATTTTTAATGAGTTTTAATATACTGAGCATCCTTTGCTTTCTATAGCAGGCGTTGGCACACCTCGCCAGCAGTGCAAGATCTTTGCAACACCTTGTTTGTAATAATTTGTTGCTAATATTCCCAGCAGTTTGAGCTGCAAACTGTAACAATAGATAATGTTATACAGCTAAACCCCGTTATAACGCGGTCCTCGGGGTCCACCCCGAGACCACCGCGTTAGTAACGGGGTCGCGCTAATTTTTTTTAAAAAAAATGGCCGCCGCGCGCCTGATCGGGAGGGAGGGAGTTAATTAATTAAATAAATAAATAAAAAAAAAGTTTTAAAAAAATGGCGGCGATTCATCCCTCCTCCCTCTCCCTCTCAGCCCCCTCCCTCCCTCTCAACTCCCCCCCCACCCCCGAGGTATGCCCCCACAGGGCAGTGCCCCTCTCTGGGTGCAGGAGGGTGGGTTACATGTCAGCCGCACGTTGTACTCACGGTCACAAGTACAACGCTGCAGAGGCTGCAAAATGGAGACGGAGCCCCCAGGAGGAAAGCTGGGACCGGAGCCAGATGCTGCTAGAAGCAAAGCATTCTGGGAGTGGACGGGGCTGCCTCTGTCCAGCCTCATCTGCCCCTCACAGGGAGGGGGGATCCCCCATAGAGACCTGCCCCCCTCACTCCCAGCCAGGGCAGAGGGGTGACCCCAAAACAGAGACCTGCCCCCTCCCAGCCCCCCTCCCTCTTCCTCCCAGCCTCCTGGTTTTGCGGTGCGTGGCAACGTGTGTCTGTGTCCTCCCAGCCAGATCTGCTGCTGCTGCTGCTGCAAGAGGGAGGGGGGGGGGTTGGGCTGCTGACATGTGAGTTCTGCTGACATGTGAGGGGGGGGGGGGGGTGTTCTGCTGACATGTGAGGGGGGGGGATGGGCTGCTGACATGTGAGGGGGGGGTGAGCTGCTGACATGTGAGGGGGGGGGGTGGGCTGCTGACATGTGAGGGGGGGGTGGGCTGCTGACATGTGAGGGGGGTGGGCTGCTGACATGTGAGGGGGGGGTGGGCTGCTGACATGTGAGGGGGGGGTGGGCTGCTGACATGTGAGGGGGGGGTGGGCTGCTGACGTGAGGGGGGGGGAGTGGGCTGCTGACATGTGAGGGGGGGGGGGTGGGCTGCTGACATGTGAGGGGGGGGGGGTGGGCTGCTGACCTGTGAGTGTATTGTGAGGGCTGTGTGCAGTGAGTGTGTGCAGTTTGTGTCAGTGTGAGCAGTGTGTGTGCAGTGTGTGTCAGTGTGAGCAGTGTGTGGCAGTGTGAGCAGTGTGTGTGCAGTGTGTAGTGTGAGCAATGAGCAGTGTGTGCAGTGTGTGCAATGAGCAGTGTGTGTGCAGTGTGAGCAATGAGCAGTGTGTCAGTGTGTGCAGTGTGAGCAATGAGCAGTGTGTGTGCAGTGTGAGCAATGAGCAGTGTGTCAGTGTGTGCAGTGTGTGTGCAGTGTGAGCAATGAGCAGTGTGTGTGCAGTGTGTCAGTGTGTGCAGTGTGAGCAATGAGCAGTGTGTGTGCAGTGTGTGCAGTGTGAGCAGTGTGAGCAGTGTGAGCAGAGTGTGTAGTGTGCAAAAAAATTTTTTTTTTTTTTTTTTTTTTTTAAAACGGGAGCCACGGGAAAACCACGTTATAACCGAATCGCGGTATAGCGAGGCGCGTTATAACGGGGTTTAGCTGTAGTAATATAAGAATACATTGTAGCTGCTGAGTTACACTGACTGTAGAATTGATTGAAACTGAAAGGCGGCCATGTAGTGAACCCTGTGAAGCAGGATCTTTGCTAATCGATCATGGGAGAACGAATTGATTGGCAGCTTGGGTAATTCGTTTTCAGTAAAGGTAATCAAAGGATGCATATATTTAAAACATAACAAAAAAACCTTTGCTTCCTTAAGTCAGTGGCAATATTACAATGTCCTAGTAATGACCTGCACTGAACTGCGAGATTTCCAGAGCACATGTTATTTAACACCTTTTATTAATAATAAACATAGAGCCAGTGTAACCTTAACCCTTGGATGGGTTGTAAACCAGTAGATCTGGGTTCAAAGCTTTATTTCTATAATTTCTAGCAACTCTTTTGTTTTGGGGGGGGGGGGGGCACTGTGGCAGAGATGGTCTAATTTATACGTGCAAGGGGCAAGTCTGTTGGAAAATAATCTCAAATCGCTTTTCTTCTAGCTGAGCAAGATGTTCTTCCTGTTTCCTGATCCTCACTTTAAGAAGACCAAGCACAAATGGAGGATCATCAGTTCTGCTCTCCTGGCAGAATACGCCTACGTGCTGCGTGTAGGGGTGAGTGCGCAGAAAGTGAGCTCTGCCTAGTAACAGTAGTCACACTGTAACCTGGCTGGTAGCAGTCTGAGCAGCAGTTACTGTAAGTAACAGATGTGCGCGATAGTCACTGGGCTTCCTGCTCAATAAGCAGTCCTGCTGTGCACCTCTACATAAGATGTAAGAATGTACAGCTTTAAAGCTGGTGTCTTTCACACACCCACAGGATTATATGCGCTTTAATGTGTGCATATACTGTATGAAAAAAGTTATTTCATGTATTTTTTTTTTTCACATTGAGAAATTCTCAATTTGTGTACTATTCAGGATAAATTTCTCTTACAAATTGTGGATGTCTTTAAAAAAAAATGTAGTTTATGACTCCATCCTGATCACGGTCACTCAGCAATTGCTGCATAATTATGACTCTAGGAAAAGTAGCAGGCTGTAGTGTATTCTGTAATATTTTAAGGGAAAAAAAATATATATATTTTTTTACTTGAACAAGGAAAAAATATATAACTTTTTTTTTTTTTTTTTTTTACAAATGCATCATTCTAAACAAATAAAGAGCCAAAATGTAATCTAGGTTTAGAAATATTGCAGAATTATTGCACTTTTTTTGTAACGTTGATATGATCAATAGTTTTTGCAAAATATGGGGTAATATAAAAAAAAAACATAACTATAAAATGCAAGCACAAACAGTATCAAGGTCCAAAAGTCCCTCCAGAGGGGGTTAGTGGATATTCAAAGAGCCCCCAATTAGGATGCACTCATTGCAATATGTTAATTGGGGGCTCTTTCATCGTCCACCCTCCCCCTCTGGAGTGACGTTTTGGACCTTGATGGCGTTGTTTGTTCTTGGATGTGTAATCCCTGTGCTCTGCATTGCAGGGCCTGGTGTACACTATAACGGATGTTGAAGAGGTTCACGAGTGGATGGTGAAACATTTCACAGAGCATCCACTTTTTGAGCGGGTCCCAAAAGAGAAACTGGTAAGTAACCTGAATGCTAAACTCATGTACGATGAAATGCAAGCTAGATTGTGTTTTTGATGGGTTTTCTTTTCCTCAAAAACTTTTTGTTTTCGGTCTGTTCTTCCTCCCATTGAATATCCCTTTCTTAGACACTTCCTTGTAAATGCTGTTCATACATTTCTTCAGCACACTTGTTTCTTTTGTAACTAAGCTAATAAACCAATTCGTTCCAATCCATGTTGTCTGCAGGCAGACGATGTCATTGTGGACAAACTGGGAACATCTACAGAAGAAGGCAAGAAGGTTCAGCGTAACAACGGGCAGAACTTCCTAGCCGTATTTTGTCGTGTAGAGAACCGAACATTCAGGGAAAAAGACTCTTAGTAGTCAGGTGGGGACTATGTTTTAAAGCACGTGCTGCCAGGAAAAGAGACTGGTGGACTAAACAGGATCTGATATGACTGGTCCTCTACTATCTTTGGCCTGTAAGATGTCTATTTAGGAAGTGTACCTAAGATAACAATCTCTAATAGCAAAGTGTAGAGGAGCTACTGTTTAACCCGGTAGTCCTGGAGGGATCAGAAACATCACTTTTTAGAGGTTAAGCAGATTTCTTGACGCTCCACTATGCCGTGATAAAGAACCACTTCTCACTGCACTGTAGGATACTGCTACAGCTGGAATATAGCACGGGTTGCTCTTGGTCCCTTTTTTTTATTTTTTTTTCACACTTCATCCCTAAGAGCCGATTATGGTTTGCAGAATTAGCCCTTAGTTATGACACCATCCGTGTGCGTTTCTAATGTGTTTTGACTTGCAGATATAGGTTTTCCAAGGCTTATGGCATATGCAGTAGTTCAATTCCAATCATATTATGCAGGAGAAACCACAGCTAAATTCTTACCACCCAGTATCCCACCAGTCCTTTCCCTGTTGTCTCGAAAGTTACCATCCGGGGGGAGGGGGGGGTGGTATGGGGCAAAAACAAATTGAACAGAACCCCCCAGATAGCTTTAGGAGCTGCTAAATTCTTCCTTGCCAGAATGACCTTAACAATGTGTTGCAGTCTCCTTGTGATCTCAAAGGGTTTAGACTTTGAAATCGATAACATTTAAAAAATATATATATATTGATGTGCCAGAGGCTTTCTACACATTGTACAGAAAGTTGCTTAATATTCTTTTGAAATTAATAACTTGTATACTTATTACCCCAACATACCCCAAAAGACGCCTCTCAAATGATCAAGAAAGCAATAAAATGCATATTTTTAAATAAAAAGTTCTTAATTTGTTTTTATTTTTATGCTAAACTGAATCCCTAACTACACCTAGATATGTCAAGTAATTGCTGGAAACTTTGGAAATCAAAGAAATACAGAACACACATTTCAAAGCTTTATTTTTTCAATCTGTGCTTTGAGACTGATTTTTATGTACAGTGGCACGTGGATAGTGCTGGTCTGCCATGAATTATCCTGTTATTATTTGTAGCCAAATCACAAACTTCCTTTCAGACTGTAATGACTTGGTAACTAGTATTGTAATAATCATTGTTTGCCATTGAACATAGCATTACAGTACATTCCAAAACCCTTCTGATTTTTCGAACCAAAACGTCAAAAATTATTTGAAGGTGAAACCAGAACACAAGGCCATGTGCCCATCTCTACTGTGGAGTTGAAAACTTTGAAGTGTTTCGCATGATAACTTATTGATTTGAATTTTTCATTTAAAAAAACAAAACAAATTATATTCCGTCAGAACATTAAAATGCAACCTCGACTGTCTCGTACACTTTTACATATGTATGTGAATTGGATTCTGAGTGGTTAAGAAGATAATCACGTTCTTTTAGCACTAAGTTTACGCTTATCTTATTTATATTGCGAGGTGTCATGAGAACATCCCATAGTCTTATCCTGGTACATTATAAACATTGTCCTAAAATAGTGTCGAGTACAATAAATCAGTAGAAAATAGGTAATTAACAAGTAAAACAAAAATATTTAATAAGAACATTTGGCCCGGTGCGGGGGAAGAGAAACCATAGTACCATCTGAATTTGGCATAAAGCCCTATCTAAATATATTGTAACAAGGGTTCCCATATTTTAATACATTTCAATATTTAATTTTGAATGCATATGCTTCCTCCACCATTGCGATATCACACAACCGTACTCTCCAAATGTCAATTGCAAGTTGGCTGGTGGCTTTCCATCCTTTCGCAATTAAACGTTTTACTGCAAGAAACGTGGTGAATTTATTTTTTATTTTTGTGTGTGTGTACGTGTGTGTGTGTACGTGTGTGTACCTGCTACCATCCCAATAGGACAAATTCATGCTCCATTTTGATTAGACGTTTCTAAAAATTAACTCGTGGACAAGTCCACCATCAGTGGAAAAGCCTGCCTTGGAACCACTTTATTAAATCCAGAGTACCAGGAGAAATACTGCATAATGTGACCAGAGATTGATCTATATGATAAACACATTTTTATGTAAATTGGACTAGATTTGTGGATATGCGAATTCTATTCAGATCTGTCCAAAGGTCCAGCAAATCTTGAAATTCTATTTTTCTAATGTCTTGCCGTTGTCAGTCCCATGAAGTAAAAGAATCCCCATATATAATCTAAATATAACCTGCTTTATAATAGTTATAAAATACAATATTTTCCAGAGATTGTGTTTGACAGGAAGGCTTCCATATTGCCAGGTTTTAGATTTGTGATGAATCTGAAATGAATCCTCTCTTTATACACTCGTTCAATTGTTGCATAGACATGACCACATCATTCACAAAAAAATCTTTCAAGTATACAATTTTTACCGATTTCATAATAGATACTAGGTGGTTAAACACAGTTATTAAACTGAGGTTGTACAGTACAACTTTCACCTGAGTATATAGTGCCAAAGAAGTAACTACTCCGTATGTATGTGTACATGTGTACATGTTTATACAAGTATGTAATGGCTGGTCTAGCAAGGCAGTTGTGTCAGAGATGGACTTTATCTGAGTTCTCAGTAAACAGTAGTTCTGAGATTGGGTTATTAACTACAGCTACTTCCTCTTGTTCTACCCAATGAGCACTAGAGGGTCTGTGGTACATATACCCTTTAATAGTGTTTGTGACGGTGAGGGGGTAACCAGGCTCAACAACAAAGGTTAAGCCTGTCTGGTTACCTCTGATCCATGTATTGGTGTTCGGGAGTGTTATCTCTTGAGCCCAGTGATTGTCAATGCAGGTCTGTAAATTATCCGACAAAGAATTTTCTGTGTTTTTACCTTTCCAGGCGTGCCGGCAAGCAGAGATTGCTAGGCTATGAGTTACAAGGGAGGTTTTACAGAGAAAGTCTTGTCAGAATGTGTCTAGGTAGCCGGGTTCCAGAGTTGCTGGATACCCTGAAAATGTACCCGGGAATCAGGTCGAATTCTCTGATACATTGAGACACATTGCTCCGGCAAAATCTCCCCTTCAAAACGCTTGCGTGACTCACCGCTAGGATTCCCTGCTTCAGCACAGCCCAGAAAGGTAAATGGGGTATAGGGATGTCTGGTATCCCTAGAATGGTAAAGGGGTCTCTAGTATAACGGGGGATGCCCAGTTAATGCCCTGATCACCCAGAAACTGGTATAGGGGTTCTGGGGTACTCCAACCATTTATAAGGTTGCAAGGAGTTTTGTATCTAAGTCCGGTATAGTTTGTGGGGAATATGGCTAGTAGGAATAAAAGTGCAAGCTTTTATTCCCAATAGCCATAAGACTTAGAAATGTTAAAGTATATATTTTATTAAACCGGTATGTTTAAAGTGTATATATACTTGTGCCCAGGACATGAGCTGGGAATTCCTGGTACAGGGTTCCGAGAGACCATTTGGCTACCAAGCTTGGTGCCATCAAGTCTGCTTGGACATGAAAGCCTCAGAGTTTGCCAAGGTTTGAAAGACATTTGGGTACCAGAGTTATGCTCATGTCCTGGGCTGAATGGAAGTCCTCGGACAACTATTTGCCCAACCCAGACTTTGAGGAGCCTAACTCAGCGGGTTGCTTCTGCATGACAAGTGGCAGAGGTGCCAGGTTGGTGCATGCCCTTGTCCGATGCCAAAGTCCCGCTTGCCCGGCCTTGATAGACTAGCAGTGCTCTGATTGGCTGGTAGGAGTTCTCCCACGCTCGGATTGGCTGCCGTATTTCATGAATGAACTCTGAAATACTATAAGGATGCCTCAGCCAATCCGGAGAGCAGATTCTAAGCGCGAGAACAGCAGCAGCAGCAGCAGCAGCAGCAGCAGCAGCAAATTCGAATGTACCAAAAGATGCTCAAGGAGAAATAGCAGCACTTCAAAAATGTCAAGTCGAGAAATTTTCTAAGTCCCACTTTTTGTAGCCAAGTTCTGAGAATTGAACATAGCGGTCACAGCTGGGATTTCAAGCCGAAAATAGTTCCGGACGTTTGGAGCTAGGTCACGGTGAATTTATTTCAACTCCTCTGGAGCAGATACAGCGATGGTGTCGGGAACTTCAGGCGTTTTGAGTTGCAGGACGTTTGGGACCAAGTCCCTGTCGACCCAAAAACTTTGTTTTACGTTCTATTTGAACTAGGAAATTCTAATTTTCAACCCCAGACTCAGTGTGGTGTTCTTATGTATTTTGTGTTTCATTTTGCTTAGCCTATTTTAAGTGAATAAATGACAATTTATTTTACCAACTTGTTTTGCACAGTGTTATGATCCGGTATAAAAGGCAGAAGCCCCCTCTCTCTCCCTTCTGCCCCCCCTCTCTCCCTTCTGCCCCCCCTCTCTCTCCCTTCTGCCCCCCCTCTCTCCCTTCTGCCCCCCCTCTCTCTCCCTTCTCCCCCCCCTCTCTCCCTTCTCCCCCTCTCTCCCCCTTCTCCCCCCCTCTCCCCCCTCTCTCTCCCTTCTGCCTCCTCTCTCATCCCCCACCCCTTCTCCCCCCACCACACCACTCCGTTTGCCCCCCCCCACCACCAGCCTGTTTTTCACACCCACTCCCTGCACCAGCCACAGCCCGTTTTCACCCCCCCCCCCTCTGCACCAGCACCAGCCCGTTTTTCACACACCCCCCATGCACCAGCCCCAGGCCGTTTTTCACCCCCCCCATGCACCAGCCCCAGGCCGTTTTTCACCCCCCCCCCTGCACCAGCCCTAGCCCGTTTTTCACACCCCCCCTGCACCAGCACCAGCCCGTTTTTCACCCCCCCCTGCACCAGCCCCAGCCCCAGCCCGTTTTTCACACCCCCCCCCTGCACCAGCACCAGACCGTTTTTCACACCCTCCCCTGCACCAGCACCAGCCCCAGCCCGTTTTTCACACACACCCCCTGCACCAGCACCAGCCCGTTTTTCACACCCCCCCTGCACCAGCACCAGCCCATTTTTCACACCCCCCCCCTGCACCAGCCCCAGCCCGTTTTTCACCCCCCCCCTGCACCAGCACCAGCCCGTTTTTCACACACCCCCCCTGCACCAGCCCCAGCCCGTTTTTCATACACCCCCCCTGCACCAGCCCCATCCCGTTTTTCACACAACCCCCTGCACCAGCCCCAGTCCGTTTTTCACACCCCCCTGCACCAGCACCAGCCCGTTTTTCACACACCCCCCCTGCACCAGCACCAGCCCGTTTTTCACACACACACCCCACCTGCACCTGCACCAGCCCGTTTTTCACACCCCCCCCCTGCACCAGCACCAGCCCGTTTTTCACACCCCCCCCTGCACCAGCTATTCTGAAGCCAGGGCACGTTGGTATGAATGGCTCCCGATAGCATTAACACAGTTCCCTTTTAAATCACTCCAAGTCCTGTAATATTTCCTCCACTTTATTGGGAAAAGGTAGCAGGGTACAGATGCTTGTGGATGGTGTGTATTGGTGATTATTAGTTAGGAACCGGTAAAAAGAGATGGCCTCACCAAGGGTTATAAACAGAGAAAGGTTCTTTACTCACTGTCTCCAGGGTTGAAAAGGAAGTGAGGTGCGGTGTGGGCAAAGGAAAAGTCTAGGAGCAGACCATGTCTGAACAAACAGGAGGGGGGGCAGACTAGCCCATTCTGGTGAGGATCTCAGAGACTGCTGTAGCAGCTCACTGATGTCATGCTCGCAGGCAAGGAGTGCAACATTGTTGCAAGCCACGCAGGCACAGTATGTGTCTGCAGACTCCATGCAGCTGGGAATAAAATCTGACAGGCAGAAACTGCAAAGGAGAGAGGGGGGTGAGTCAGAAATGTGGCTCTTGTTCCATAACACTCCCCGTCTGGTATCTGTAGATACCACTATATGGCAAGCTATGTGGAACATATGTGCAATACATACAACATAACAATATACTGCAAAGGTCCATATTTCCATAGCAATGTGATACCGGCTGGTACCACTGGCATCAAAGTCCTTTGGCCAGGCCTTCCAGTAAGGGAAGCCAGGTGGGTGCGTAGCTCTTGGTTAGCTTGACGCACCACAATGTCTCTTAAAAGTCCACGGCACTGGTAACCAGTTTTTTCCCCATCACAGTCCGATTTGGGCATTAGAAGGATAGTCTCTGTAATGGGTCTTATTGAGGCGGCCTCCTACTCTCATGAGGCCGTCGTTGTCGATGAAGGGATTCAACTTCCAAAGTGGACTGTTTTTGTTAACACTCTTCTTTCCGCAAATGCAATTGATCTCTTCCGCATATGTTTCCCTTTGAACATGACTGAGAACAGTTTCCTTAGCCTTTGTAATTTCCTCTACGGTGCGCAGCTCTTTGCAGATGTGCCAGCCGTGGCAACCGGTAGTTTTACCGTCTGGTGTCTGGCGGAAGGTGGAGGCTATATGCCCGAGATGGGCTACTGCTCGCAGAAGGGCCGTCCATCTTGAGAAGCGTTGGAATCGATGTGATCCGAATGCGTTTTTGTGCGATACATTGGTGAGTACCACGGATACTTGTGGGGGCCTTATCTCCGTATCCTTTTCGGGATCCACGAGTTCAAAATCGTCAACTGGGGTTAGTAGCGTTTCCGCAGGCTGCGCAAGAAACATTGGTCCTGTGAGCCACGACGTATTCTGCAGTTGAGATGCGGGTACTGATCTAGTGGCGTGATCTGCGGGATTTTGCTCTGTGGGCACGTGGTGACATTGTTCTGGTTGGGTTGACTTCCTGATTCTTTCTACGCGGTTAGCTACGTATACGTAGAATCTCCTTTTCTTATTGTAGATGTATCCCAGTACCACCTTGCTATCTGTGTAGAGTTTGACGGCATCTGGTTTGCTGTCCATCTCTTTCTCGATAAGCTCCGCCAGTTCTACTGCTAGCACTGCACCACACAGCTCGAGTCTGGGTATAGTATGGTCAGGTTGTGGCGCCAGCTTAGCTTTGCCAAGGATGAACCTGATGTGGCAACTTCCATCCACGTCCGTGGTTTTTAGGTAGGCCACCGCTGCTATAGCTTTGGTGGAGGCATCTGAGAACACGCAAAGCTCTTTGCTGTGTGCGGCGGTGAGAGATATAGGTGAATAGGGGCGTGGGATTTGAAGTTGCTCGAGGGCCTTCAAGGAGTGTTTCCACGTTTCCCACTCTTTCCGTTTTTTCTGGAGGTAGTGGGGTGTCCCATTCCTGTTTTTCGAAGGACATTTCTCTGAGGAGGGACTTCCCTTGTATAGTGACAGGAGCCACGAATCCTAGCGGGTCGTAGAGACTGTTAACGGTGGACAGGACTCCGCGACGTGTGAAGGGTTTTTCTTCGATGGCTACCTGGAACGTAAAGGTGTCTGTTTTAAGATTCCAGCTTATCCCCAGGCTCCGCTGTATGGGAGGCGTGTCGGTCCCCAGATCCAAATTCTTGAGATCTGGTGCTTGATCATCTGCGTGAAACGCCTTCATCACTGTGGCACTGTTGGAAGCTATTTTGTGCAACCTTAGGTTGGCCTTCGCTAACATCTTTTGTGTCCTCTTGAGTAGATCTACGGCTTCTTCTTCGGTGGGAACTGATTTTAATCCGTCGTCCACATAGAAGTCTCTTTCGACGAAGCTCCTGGCGTCTTTCCCGAACTCTGCTTCTCCGTCTTGGGCTGTTCTTCTGAGGCCGTAGGCTGCCACTGCAGGTGATGGGCTGTTCCCGAAGACATGTACTTTCATGCGGTACTCCGTGATTTCTTTTTCTACGTCGTCATCTTGGTACCACAGGAATCTTAGGTAGTTACGGTTGTCTTCTCGCACAAGGAAGCAGTGGAACATCTGTTGAATGTCTGCGGTTACGGCGATAGGTTCCTTGCGGAAGCGGATCAGCACTCCCAGAAGACTGTTCGTCAGATCCGGCCCGGTGAGGAGAACATCGTTTAGGGAGACTCCCTGATGCTGAGCGCTGGAGTCGAATACCACTCGGATCTGGCCAGGTTTCTGGGGGTGGTAGACGCCAAACGACGGGAGGTACCAGCATTCTTCGCCTTCTTTCATTGGGGGCGCCGACTCTGCATGGCCACTGTGGAAGATTTTTTGCATGAAGGCCACAAAGTGTTCCTTGGTCTCCGGTTTCCTTTGTAGGTTACGGCGGAGCAAAGCGAGCCTAGACATAGCATGGTCTCTGTTGTTTGGGAGGCGTCTTCTTGGCGAGCGGAAAGGTAGTGGGGCCACCCAACTGCCCAATTCGTCCTTGAAGAGCTCCTTATCCATTAACCTCAAGAATTCTTTGTCTTCCATTGATGGCGCCTGTTTGTCGTCGTCCTTTGTTGTCTGGAACACTGTACTCCCTAGGTCATTGGGGTATTTTCTTGTCACAGGCGCGTCTCCGTAGTTCCTTTTGGTCTCCAGCTTCTCGTGGACCTGAAAGTGGTTCGGACAAGGTTTGAAGTGGGATATACGACCGTTTTCCAACAAGTTCGTCTGTAGGGCGCCTACGTTGTCGGGTCCTCGTATCCTGTCTATGCATACTTCTCCAACTACCACCCATCCTAGATCGAGCCTTTGGGCGCTTGGGCCGTTGTGGTCCCCATTTCGCTGTTCGCGGATCTTGTGTGCTCTCATGATGTCTCTGCCAAGTAGCAGCAGGATCTGGGCATCTTCGTCTAGTGGTGGGATATGATCGGCAATGGTTTTTAGATGGGGATGGTGTCGCGCCACGTCTGGCGTGGGGATCTCAGTCCTATCTTCCGCCATGTGATTGCACTCGATGAGTGTGGGAAGGGGCATGCTCACTTTGCCGTCTATTGAGCATATGGTGTAGCCATTCACTCTTCTCCCTGTAGTCTCCATTCGCCCTGCGCACGTTCTGAGAGTGTAAGGAGAAGTACTGTCTTGTATGCCGAACATATCGAAGAATTCTGACCTGACCAGCGATCGGTTGCTCTGGTCGTCGATGATTGCATACATCCGTTTGGCTCTTTGGGGTTGTCCCTCTGGGTGCACTGCTACCAGACATATTTTAGAGCAAGATCTACCGTCGTCTCCTTCTCCGCATACTTCTGTGCATTTGGATGCTACTGACGTCGGGGGGGGTGTGTCTCCCACTTCTTCCTCCCCGCCCTGTTTTGTCGGAGGGTTAGGGGCTTTGCTTGCTTTGGGCTTCATAGCTTCCGGGTGTAGAGCGGCTATGTGCCTGTCGCTATCGCACTCTGTGCATTTCATAGCTTCTTTGCAGTCCTTGAATAAATGAGTTGTGGAAGCACAACATTTGAAACAGGCTCCCCATTCCCTGAGTAGGTTCTTTCGCTCCTCTATGGGTTTCATCCTGAATCCGAAGCACTTGTTAAGTGGATGCGGCTTTTTGTGGATAGGGCATTCTTTGTTAAGGTCCCTTGGTTTTTTGTCCCTGTCGGCCGTCTGGCTGGGACTCGCGTGGGTCGTAGGGGGCACGTCCGTCCTGTGGACCGAGATGGGTGTTCTGGAGTCCTTGCACCTTGCTGTTGACCTTTCGTTCCTCGGGTGGCTGGCGCTGGATGTGGTTTGCGCCCCTAAGACGAAGCTGGGGTCGTTTCTTGTCTTTGCCGCTTCGCAGATGAAGCTCACGAAGAATGAGAATGGGGGGAAGACAACCTGCTTCTCCCTTTTGTATTTGGAACCTTGTGAAAGCCACCTTTCTTGGAGGTTGAAGGGTAGCTTCTCCAGGATGGGTCTCACTCCACGAGCTGAATCTAGGGCGTTGAGACCTATTAAGGAATGGTCTTTCCTTGCGAACTCCAGTTCTTGCAGCAGGTCTCCAAGATCTCGTAACTTCGAGTAGTCTTTACTCGTGATCTTGGGGAAGCTCTCGATTCTTTTGAAGAGTGAATCCTCGACTGCTTCAGGGCTGCCATAGGTCTCTTCTAGCCTTTCCCACACTAGGTCCAGACCTACTTGGGGTTGATGTGCGTTTGCCGTCCGAAGTCTCTGCGCTTGCTCCCTGGATACGTTCCCCAAGAACTTAACTAACAGGTTGAGCTCTTCCCTTGCTGAGAAGTCCAAGCTGTCGATTGCGTCTTTGAACGTGAACTTCCACGTCCGGTAGTTCTCAGGGCGGTCGTCGAAGCTGATGAGTCCTGCGTGCACCAAGTCGCGCCGGATCATGTACTTGGCTATGTCTGTCAGACCTGAGACGTCGGCGCGTTTGCCCCGTTCTGAGGTAGTTGCTGGGACGGTCTGTGCGGTCGCCTCTTCCTTGGCGTGGACGCGTGATGGCTGCTGGCCAGTGTGAGGGGCTGTTTTCTCCCGCGTGGGTGTACCTGGATTACGAGCCTGTTGTGGTGCATCCGTGTGCGCTCTGGCGTGTGGATCACTGTTGCGGCTGTGGCTATCCCAGGCAGCGTGTGCCATTGACGGAGCAGCGTCTTCTCCTCGTGGTCCTAGCGAGTTTTCGTTGTCTGTGGTGTCACTCCCTCCGTGTTGAGATGGTGCGCTGGTGTTTACACTGAAGAGGCTCCTTACGTAGTCTTCAGTGCGTTGGGCTGGATCCTCTGAAGCTATCCGTCTGTACGGTAGCTCCCCGCCGTCCTGTCTCGCAGCTGCTTCTAGGACTTCGGCTTGGGCTATGGCAGCAGCGGCGTCCTCTTCTTTGCTTAGAGCCTCTAGATCCGCGTCTAATTCGGCCTTTCTACGCGCATTGGCAGCGGAGGCGGCCTGCTCCTCCTCTTCTATGCGCGCCCTTTCTGCCCTTACGGCTGCCTCTCTCCGACCATATTCGGCTCTGGCACGTGCGGCCTCTGCTGTGGCTCGCGCCTTGGTAGCGCTCGCGCTTGCGCTAGACGCGTGAGATTGCACTGATCTTGCTGACCTTGATGAGTGTCTGGATGTGCTTGAGCGCTGCGATGCAGTTTCCAGCAAAAGGTCCTTTCTCTGGTCTTCGGCCTCAGTAATAGTGGTCTGCACGAAGCCGTCATGCTCCAGGTCAGTTGCCTCCTGCTGGTCGCGTTCGCTGAGGCTTTCCTCTGTGTTAATTCTTTTTAGGTAGGCGAGATATGTTTGTGACAGCATTTGGTAACGTTTGTGACTTGACCTCAATTGGGCTATAGCTTGCCTAATTTGTTTCTCCTGATCACTAGTGCTTGCAACGTTACATATTTCACGACCAGTGTCCTCCCAGGCCTTCTCTAACCTTTCGCGGTGTGCTTCAATGTCGCTCTCATATTTTTCGCGGGCCTTTTGTGTCAGTGTGACTGTCCGTTTAGGCCTTGCGCCTGCCTGCGCCTGTTGCAGATGCGCAGCGGTCTCTGTGTCTGAGAGATCGCTTTCCTGCGTGATGTCTGGTGAGGCTCTGAGTTCTGCCATGCTGTAGGTGTGTGTAGGCCTTTGCCAGTGCGTGTGGCGTGCGGTCTTTTACCTGTCAGCGATGGGCGTCTGTCTCAGATGATGCCGAGCGGTGTCCTGCAGCGTGCAGCGTTGGGGTAGCTGTACTTACAGATGTCCGTTGGCTCCTCACTGTGGGGCTGAGCAGCGGGTGGACTCAGACAGAGAAAAAGGCAATTAGGTATTGTGAGGGAAGCACTGTTAGTTGCAAGGCTGTGCGCAGTTTGCTGTACAGGCATACCCCGGTTTAAGGACACTCACTTTAAGTACACTCGCGAGTAAGTACATCTCGCTCAATAGGCAAACGTCAGCTCACGCATGCGCCTGTCAGCAAATCCTGAACAGCAATACCGGCTCCCTACCTGTACCGAAGCTGTGCGCAAGAGGGGAGACTATAGAACCTGTTACACATGCGTTGTTTATATCAGTTATGCACGTATATGACGATTGCAGTACAGTACATGCATCGATAAGTGGGAAAAAGGGAGTGCTTCACTTTAAGTACATTTTCGCTTTACATACATGCTCCGGTCCCATTGCGTACGTTAATGCGGGGTATGCCTGTATAAAGCTTGCTGCCCTGTCTGGCAGAGTGAAGCTGCTGCTTGTCCTGGGGTGCAGAGACTATTCTGTATAGCATAGAGTCTTTGAGTAGTAGCTGCTGTGTGATTCCTTTGTGTAGTATTAGCAAAGTAAGGCTGCTCACTGTCTTTGCATAAAGCTGTGGTAGTTTGCTGTGTAGAGGCTTGTGGCTCTGTGTAGCAACGTGCTTGTGCAATGTGGTGAGAGACTGCTGTTTATATATTTGCTACGTAAGCTGCTCGCTTGTATCTTTAGCATAAAGGCTGTGGGTAGCAGCTCCTCTGTGTGTATTTCCC
Source organism: Ascaphus truei (assembly GCF_040206685.1). Classification (NCBI taxonomy): domain Eukaryota; kingdom Metazoa; phylum Chordata; class Amphibia; order Anura; family Ascaphidae; genus Ascaphus; species Ascaphus truei. The sequence goes on along the minus strand of NC_134485.1, from coordinate 336,373,282 downwards.
AAGGCACACGGTCCTCTTTTTACTATTCTGAAGCCAGGGCACGTTGGTATGAATGGCTCCCGATAGCATTAACACAGTTCCCTTTTAAATCACTCCAAGTCCTGTAATATTACCTCCACTTTATTGGGAAAAGGTAGCAGGGTACAGATGCTTGTGGATGGTGTGTATTGGTGATTATTAGTTAGGAACCGGTAAAAAGAGATGGCCTCACCAAGGGTTATAAACAGAGAAAGGTTCTTTACTCACTGTCTCCAGGGTTGAAAAGGAAGTGAGGTGCGGTGTGGGCAAAGGAAAAGTCTAGGAGCAGACCATGTCTGAACAAACAGGAGGGGGGGCAGACTAGCCCATTCTGGTGAGGATCTCAGAGACTGCTTTAGCAGCTCACTGATGTCATGCTCGCAGGCAAGGAGTGCAACATTGTTGCAAGCCACGCAGGCACAGTATGTGTCTGCAGACTCCATGCAGCTGGGAATAAAATCTGACAGGCAGAAACTGCAAAGGAGAGAGGGGGGTGAGTCAGAAATGTGGCTCTTGTTCCATAACACCAGCACCAGCCCGTTTTTCACACACCCCCCATGCACCAGCCCCAGGCCGTTTTTCACCCCCCCCCCCTGCACCAGCCCTAGCCCGTTTTTCACACCCCCCCTGCACCAGCACCAGCCCGTTTTTCACCCCCCCCTGCACCAGCACCAGCCCCAGCCCGTTTTTCACACCCCCCCCCTGCACCAGCACCAGACCGTTTTTCACACCCTCCCCTGCACCAGCACCAGCCCCAGCCCGTTTTTCACACACACCCCCTGCACCAGCACCAGCCCGTTTTTCACACCCTCCCTGCACCAGCACCAGCCCATTTTTCACCCCCCCCCCTGCACCAGCCCCAGCCCGTTTTTCACCCCCCCCCCCTGCACCAGCACCAGCCCGTTTTTCACACACCCCCCCTGCACCAGCCCCAGCCCGTTTTTCATACACCCCCCTGCACCAGCCCCATCCCGTTTTTCACACAACCCCCTGCACCAGCCCCAGCCCGTTTTTCACACCCCCCCTGCACCAGCACCAGCCCGTTTTTCACACACCCCCCACCTGCACCAGCACCAGCCCGTTTTTCACACACCCCCCCTGCACCAGCCCCAGCCCGTTTTTCACCCCCACCCCCTGCACCAGCCCCAGACCGTTTTTCACCCCCCCCCCTGCACCAGCCCGTTTTTCACACACACAGGTCCTGGTCCGATTCAAGGCAGGGGAGGATGACTCCTGTATGGAGTCTTCTCATCTGTCTACTGCCATGGCCGGACTCGGTCTGGTGAGAAGCCGGTAATGAGCAGTCCCCCCCCCCCTCACCCTGGTGGCGGTGCATGCACGCTATCTCTGTTGTGTGGGACATACACACACAACACACACAACACACACTGCCTTCTGTCTGGTCGCATTGCTCTCTAGTAACAATGGCGGCTCTGTAGTGCTCTGTAGGGAACCGGCTGCAGCCCCATTGGATGGGAGCGATCACGTGACCGCTCCTCCGCTTCCCGAGCAGCAAATTTCAGTTTGCCGCTCTCGGAAGAGTTTCTCCTCCTCAGCACGCATCAGTGCGCATGCGGAGGGAGAAACTATAGCCGCGCTGATAACAGATGCAGGGGCTTTGTGCATCTGTTCAGCGCGCCTCAGCGACGCTGAGTGCACTATGTCCTGGGCCTAACACGTTACACAAAAGCTGAGAAAGCACAGGTTAAATTTGTCACTTAGTTTATTGCCACCAGGCAAACCATGGTCAGAAGATCAGGACGGTACCGGTCATGGGACAGTCCCAGGATTGTCGCGAGGTGTGAGAGCTATGGACTTGCTACTGATGGTCGGTCAAAAATGCTGTTGGAGGAGGTTCTGGAAAGGCACAAAGCCAGTATTGTTTTGCCGGAGGGGGGATCTACTCTCACCTGCAGTTGCAGTATCCACTAGCCCAGCCAGGGTCCCGGAGGTCATAGCCTATTTTAAGTGAATAAATGACAATTTATTTTACCAACTTTTTTTGCTCGGTGTTATGATCCCGGTATAAAAGGTGTAAATGCCTGGTCTCCCGTGACTGTTGCCCGGTAATAATGGTTACAATTGGATAAAGCCAAATCTCCCAACGATTTTGGTGAATATAGAATCGCCTTTTTAATTCTAGCCTTTATTATCATCCAAATGAAACCTATCCAATATTTTGAAAAATCGATTACGCAGAGCAATTGGAAGAGCAGTCATCAAATCCCTGAGTATGAATGCTCAGACCTATGTCCCATGTAATTGGGTTACCTGTGTACCTACAGACTTTGTAAAAGCTGTGTGTTCTACTATCTGGACTTGAGCGTGTAAGTCTTTTTCAAGATTACCTACAGCAACTCTTTGTACCGTACTTGTCAGGAATAGGTGTTCCCAGCTGTCACTGTGTGCCGGGACTGCATCAAAGTAGTTTTATGGTCTTTTGTTCCATCGCAAAGAGGACTCCAGGAGGTAATCTAGCTATGGCAGCACTTTGCTTGTAGTAAAATTAGGCGTTCCCCATTGTCCCGTGATGACGTAATGTCCGTGCATCGACGTGATGACGCTCCCTGACGCGTTTCGTCACACACGGGACATTACGTCATCACGGAGCGCAGCAGGAACTGACTCGAGCGCCGGACACCACAGAGACTTGCAGCCAAGGCTGCTTTCCTCTGGGATCTTTGGAAATCGTTTCTTCAATATCCAACTGCCCAGGAAATCATGCCAACAGCGTGGTTTATGCAATCTCGGGACCGAGGGTCTTCCACAGCACCAGTTGAAGTTACCGGATGGTGGTGATTATAATCACAATATGCTTTTAAAACTTGTACCCTTGTGAGTGCATTTTTTACCCCCCCTTCCCCCTCCCCTCAATAAATTTACGGTTTTACACTATGGGGCGTGCGCTCTCTCCTCTCTCTTTTCTATATATATAATATATATATATATATTATATATATATATATATATATATATATATATAGTCAAGGTGTGTGTGTGTGTGTTCAAATACACACACACACACACACAAAATGAATGATTTCTGTTTTAAAAGAAATACCCCACCCGGCCTTTATTATTGATCTTTTGGTATGTTTGAATATCAAAAGGGGTGGTTTGTTTTTTTAATTGAAACTCTTAACTCTTAAATGTGTGCTGCTAATTGACCAACTTGTAACAGGCTGATTTATTGGGGAGGGTCATGTGACTGCTTTAGATGTATAAAAGTAACACCCCCCCTGCATTGGCATTTTAGAGTGAGCATTTTATGTGAGAATATATTGTTAGACTATAGTTTGACTGGTGACTGAATCTACTGCAAACTTTTCTACACAAGACAACAACACTATGATCCCATGCTTGTTTGCCTGCACAATTTAACTCCCCACCCCTTTACACCTTATTTTACTGCAGCCTCTCCTAACACTGACTGCACACAACTCCCCCCCCCCGCCCACACCTCAACCCTCGCCCACTGCAAACCCTGAATAGACCCTAGCATTGCAATGCAGCAAAACATTTGACAAGGAAAAGGCACACCCCTGCTGTTTAGTCTGTCCACTACAAACTCCTCCCTCCTGGCCCACACCCAATATCACCATACACCCTGGACTACTCAAAAGCCTTGCACTATCTACTGAATGTTGTTGGAGAACTCTAAAATCCAGCACACCAACTACCGCTCACTCTAATGGCAAACACCACAAATTTACAACTTGCAAACAACTACTCAAATTTCTACTCATACAGTACTATTACACTCTCTAGCAGGTGATATTGAACCTAACCCAGGCCCTCCCATTTCAACTCTATCCCATACCCCTGAGAATGCCACCTTTAAATTCCAAAAAGGTCTCTGTCGCCCATATAAATATCCGGAGCCTGCTGCCCAAACTGGATGAACTAAGAGCATGGTGCCTTATGCATAAACCCAAAGTCATAATTCTCACAGAAACATGGCTAACTCCTAAAACTCCCAATGCAAATATTGCCATTCAGGAAACGCCATTTCTAGGAGAGATAGGTCAAAGGGAGGAGGAGTGGTAAATTGCCCTCCAAGCCCACCCTCTTGAAATCCTAGTCGTCAAAATTTGCCTCCTCTTTTCTAAGCCTATCTTGGTTGCTGGCATCTACCGCCCCTCTACAGTCCCTGACTGATATCAGCTTCTTGGCTCCATTTCCTCTCTGAATGAGAAGAGTGAGCTGCCAGTTCTTGGGGATTTCAACCTCAATTGGCTCGACCCTAAAAACCACAAAATCCAGATACAACTCAAGTCACTTAACCTAACGCAACTCATTTCCCAACCCACACGGACAAACCTGAAATCTCACAACCATTCCTTGCTAGACTGGATTCTCTCCTCAAACCCCAGCAGAATCCAATCCTCTGGCATCCTTCCTGACATTTTCAGTGACCATGCAATAGTGTACTGTGTAAGGAAAATTAAACCACCTAAATCAAGCCCTAAAGTTCTCCTCACTAGAACATTTAGAAACTTTAACCCACAACAGTTTCTGGATGACCTTACCAACTGCCCTTGGCACAGAATCGTTTTAATTCCCGACCCTGATTCTGCGCTCCACTATTTCCAATCCGATTTCTTAAAACACTGTGATATCCATGCTCCACTACGCAGAATAAGGGGGGGGGGGGTCCACCTTCCATGTGTTACAACTGACCTTATAGCCCTATACCAGTTCAGAGATGCCTTGTGGAAAAGCTGCAAAGTAGCTGGCACTACCAAGGATCTCAATCACTACAGATGCCTGCGGAACATGTAAACAAGGCAAAAGCACAATATTACTCTGACAACCTCCTCCAGAATTCATCAAACCCAACTAACTTCTGGAAGGTTATCAACAACATATTCCAGCCTTCTAACCATCAACAACCAAGTAATATCACTAAGGGGGATATTACTCTGACAAACCCCACTGACATTGCAAATGCATTCAATGATTGCTTTGTGGGGTGTGCTACTAACTTATTAGCGAAACGCAACTCAAACCACAAACCTGAATCTCATCCTGGGAATACCCATATAGCCCCACCCCTCCCAACACTGCCCACAATTTTCAATTTGGCCCAGTATCGAAGAGATTACACAAGCGCTCCTCAAATTAAAACTAAGCAGCCAATGTCGACCAGACTTACTACAATCTAAGTTCGTACGACTTGGTGCCCCAGCCATTGCCAAACCAATTGCTTCCATAGTCAACTCTATCCTGTCTGCAGGCCATATCCCTAAGACCTGGAAAACTGCAAGAGTTGTCCCAATCTTCAAAAGTGGGGACAAAAACAATGTCTCAAACAACAGGCAATCTCTCTTCTCCCAATACTATCCAAAGTCATGGAAAAATGTGTTCACTCCCAATTAAGCGATTACTATACCAAGACACATTTCCCTAGCCAATTCCAATCTGGCTTTCGCCCCAAACACTCCACCGTAACTACCCTGCTAAAAGTTTGCAATGAAATCCAGTGTGGAATGAAACCCACTGGTGCAATATTCCTAGATTTTGCAAAGGCTTTTGATACTGTTGATCATGCTATCCTGTTTAACAAACTCCAGTGCTGTGAAATAGGGAAGCATGCATTTAAACTGGTTTCAGTCCTACCTATCAGGTAGATCCCAACATGTGTCCATTTCAGGCTCTAGAAATACTCCTTGATAAAGCACTTTTTGTGTGAAACGCGTAGGAGACTCTAGACCTCCTTTTGTAATGTTGAATAGACAATACATTTTTGATTTTTATACCACCTGTCTCCCTGGTCAGTGCGCTGCAGTTTTTGCATATTTTTGTAGCAGTATGGATCCCTATCTGCGGCTGGACATGCCACCAAAGAAACTAGTTGGCTATAGGAGTGGGTAAGATACATTGAAGGATCATCCTATTCAAGATTTACTGCAAGTTGTGGTGAGTTTTTTCTTTAATACTACACAAGTGTCTCCAATGAGGTGCAGCAAAGTGAAAGTATCATTTTTTTCTGTTACCTTCAGGAGGATTAAGAAGTGGCAAATTTTAGTAACTCACCTAGTAGTATACCCACTCCTTAGTAATGCCACATTTCTATGATTCATTTATGGAAAATAATTAAACAATTCCAAGACTATTGGAGCACCCATCACTTTCATATTTGGAACTGTAGTGCAGATAGAGCCTGTTACCTCTGTGAAATGAACATATTTGTGCTGCTAAGTACACCGGAGGTCACACAAACAAAACACCCTGACTCGGGCGTTTCACCACAGCTTCATCAGGGGCGTATTGCCCATATTCTTATCTAAACTTTAGATACATGAGATGTTATATACATCAACTAGTGTTCCACAAACCATTAAATGTTAACGTCTCACATCCCACAATTAGTTTTATACTGGGAACGAACATTACAAAATAGTCTGGGGAACAATATATATTGATTATAGCTGATAGGTCAGATTTTGAATGACAAATCAAATAGAGTCTATAAGGGACTCTGAATCACAGAAAGCCATCTTCAATCCCCTCTTAAAGATAGAAGATTTTCCTGGGATATGTGAGTCAGATTATAATGAAAATGATAGTAAAATAAGTAATTAATATAAAAATGCTAAACATATGCAGTGTTAATACAAGAATAGCAGTATAATAGAATATATCATAAAATGTCATTTGTCCCAACACCTTTCTGTATAGTTATGTTTTTGTCTGATGGAAAACAGTTCATTGGTGTTCTAGAGTTTATTATTTTAGACACTAATTGTTTTTTAATTGAGTCTGCTATGTGTCTGATAAAACCCAAATATTCACAGTTCTGCTAACATCACTATCTCTCGCTTAACATTCTACTCGAAAATATTTTGTAACAAGAGTGTAAGCTCTTTTGCAACTTGAAACAAATTATATATACAGGTAGAATCAGTACTCCAATATAATAGTATAATGATTTAGAAGAGGAGGTTCTGGGAAACCAGAAGGACCCTTCAAACATTAAAGTACATAGGAAATATGAATTTAGGTAGTCCGCCCTCACAGAGAAACAAAGAATCACAAAAGCCAAACAGTGTCAAGCAAAAGATGATTATATTAGCTCATGATATACTGTAAACAGTAACATGGAGTGAAATGAACTAAATAAGACATCAATACAAGACACCAACACTATTCTAAACTGTGAGAACTCACGCAGAAACTTAGAAAGTTCAGATGTATAGGAGAGTACTTATCTGGGAGTTGCAGAAATCCATTTTTACATGGAACCCTTACATGCTAATGCTCGCTCTTAACACAGCTTTTAAGCACAGCATGGGAATCGGATACAAAGCTAGAGAAAAGACTCACAGACATGTATCAACCATAATGGGTCTCATCAGCGTGAGGTTGGTTGTACTGGCTTTGTACTGAACCTCACCCAACTACAAGCTTCACCCACCCCCTCTACCACCAGCAAACTGGGTAAAGCTATTTAATCTCTTCATTACCTTAGCGGTTAACCACTAAAGTAATGAAGGTATGCTTTAATTTGAATAACAGAGTATTGAAGCAGGGGGTCTCTGGAGCGGAACCGCATTAATTTCAGGTCCGGGGAACCCCTGCTTCCCGAGGTACAGGCCTCCGTAGGTAGTGCCGAAATGTCCGGTAAGTTTAAATGTCACGGTCACGTGATGCGGGAGATGGAAACTTGCCGGAGATACCGGCACCCCATACCAGGGCCTTTTCCTTTGGAAGCAGGGGGTTCCCGTACAGGAAATGAATGCAGTTCAGCTCCAGAGACCCCCTGTTTCAATACTATGTTATTCAAATTACAGTTAAAACTGGGTGATCACCTGTAAGAGCTGTGCAGAGAGATGCAGCTATTCCAGACTGCTTGCGTGAAATCAAACCTTAAGTTCATTTCGCTCGTGAAGCAACTACAAACTAGTGCTGTAAGGCGCATTTTTTTTACCAAACGCTAAAGAAAATGCGATTTTTCTTAATGAATACTGTTTTTATACACTTTTCAAAGCGTTCAGTAGAAATATGTATGATCGATGTTGCAATGATCTTAGCAACGTTTAGTGAATAGGCCCCTTAGACTTAATACTTTTATAATGCGTTAAAAAACACGACATTCATTAATTCTAGCCAATTTCTTTCTGAATATTATTGTGGGTTGTTCATAAGAAACATACCACTTAAAGAATGGGGAATTAAAATTAAATTGCAATAACATGTTTGTAAATGGCACCTGCGTGGATACAGTTTAGAGAGGGAGGGGGAGTTGGGTTTACACATCATGCTATTTGTAGGCAAAACAACAGAGAGCTGTGATTCAATACACAGTAATCGCTCTGTAATTCATTATTAACCCGTCATTTATCCCACCTTGATAATTCTTTACACACAGATTTTGAGTATGCATAAATGGCAAATTGCATTCACTTCTTGATAAATTGTTAACAACTCTACAAATTCCTTTATCTCTCTTAGTACTTCCCCATTTAATATAAGCTTTTCTTTGCTTATGAAAGAATCTTTGGCTTAGCGACAAATTACAGTGTGTTCGGAGGAGCACTATTGTGAATCACTTGTAAGTAGGATCCCTCCACATGAACTGTTGCCTAGTGTCTTGAACTTAGGAGAGTCTCTCATTGGGTCTGTCACGTATAGCACCCCTGTGAGCACGTGACCTGCATATGGGACAAGGGTTTATATACAGCTCACAAGCTGGCCCACATTTCATTTTTGCAAAGGTCCTTCAAATGAACAATATCTCACCTCAATCTGTCCACATATACCATCTGTCACGAACAGCACAAAAGTGGGCATGTGACTTAGATATGCAACAGGGTTAATACACATGGCTACTCTAGCCAACTCACCTTTCTCTTCCGCAAGGTACTTTCAATGAGTTAATATTAACCCCTTACTCAATTGCAATTATATCTATACACTGCCACCACCCAAGAATTCTACAAATAAAAATATGTAAAAGTAATATAAATATAATGTAAAATTCCTCTGTTACTCGACTGCTAAAACTCTGACTCAGGCCCTCATTCTCTCACGTCTCGATTACTGTAACCTCCTGCTGTCCGGCCTTCCTGCCTCTCACCTGTCTCCCCTACAATCTATCCTAAATGCTGCTGCCAGAATCACTCTACTCTTTCCTAAATCTGTCTCCGCATCTCCCCTCCTGAAATCCCTCTCCTGGCTTCCGATCAAATCCCGTATCTCACACTCAATTCTTCTCCTCACTTTTAAAGCTTTACACTCTTCTGCCCCTCCTTACATCTCAGCCCTAATTTCTCGCTATGCACCATCCTGACTCTTGCATTCTTCTCAAGGATGTCTTCTTTCTACCCCCTTTGTATCTAAAGCTCTCTCCCGCCTTAAACCTTTCTCACTTTCTGCCCCGCACCTCTGGAATGCCCTTCCCCTCAATACCCGACTAGCACCCTCTCTATCCACCTTTAAGACCCACCTTAAGACACATCTGCTTAAAGAAGCATATGAATAGCACTGGATAATCCTGGACACATGATACATAAAGCTTGGCCCCCTGCAGACGCACTTACTAGAATTCCCTCCTACTGTCTCTATATGTTCCCCTACCTACCAATTAGATTGTAAGCTTCTCGGAGCAGGGACTCCTCTTCCTTAATGTTACTTTTATGTCTGAAGCACTTATTCCCATGACCTGTTATTTATATTATTTGTTATTTATATGATATGTATTACTACTGTGAAACGCTATGTACATTTATGGCACTATATAAATAAAGACATACAATACAATACAATATCTGCCAGGGTCTCATGTTTATAATAGAAAAAACGTATGCACTTAACACACAAAAATCTGTTGTAGCAAAATTTGTCCGAAAATGTAAATACTCTCTCCATAGCATGTAACAGTTCATTCAGAGCACACAACATAACTTATTAAAAAAAAATATATGTATATGTGTATATATATATATATATATATATATATATATATATATATATATATATATATATATATTGCTTAGATTACAGACAAAGGATTACAAGAACATACAATTACAGTAAATGCAGGAACGTTTCTTAAAATAACAGGATAAAACAGAAATCCTTATACAGTACATTACGTTACCATATGTCCGAAGCATACTGTGCCCAACTGCTCAATTTGGCCCAGGAGATACCGCTAGCTGATCACTAAGTGTAAAATGCATGAAGCCCATCTGACCCAGAATTTCTACTGGCCAGGTATAGCAGGCAGTGACAACGTTCTGGCATATCTACGACAGCTGCCAGCGAGTAGGCAGATATGGTAATCTTGCCATAGCACGATACCACTACCGATTATTGGGGAACTCTTCCAGTGGATAGCAGTAGATATAATGGGCCCCTTAATGATCCCGAGTCGGTCGGGAAAGAGGTATATTCCTACAGTAGTGGACTTTGCTACTAGGTCCCTGAAGCAATTGCCCATTCTTCTATTGATGCCCAAAAGGTAGCAGGGGCTCTTATTAATATTTTTGCTAGGGTAGGTTTCCCTAGTGAGATTCTAACAGACCAAGGGATGCAGTTCATGTCTGAACTGCTCCAGTGTCTCTGGGCTAAGTGTGGAGTCAAACAACTCCGCAGTGCTCCCTACCATCCTCAAATTAATGGACTGTGTAAGCGGTTCAATGGTGCCTTCAAACAGATGCTGTGTACATTCATGGAGGCTGAAGGGGGAGACCTTGAAGCTCACTTGCAGCACCTACTATTTGCTTACAGAGAGGTGCCACAGGATTCTACTGGGTTCTCTTCATTTGAGCTGCTCTACAAATGCAGAGTGCGTGTGTTGCTTGATGTGTTCTGGAAAGGATGGCAGGGGGAGACCACCACTACTGATACCTCAGTGGTGAAGTATGTGGTGGAGCTTCGAGGGCAGTTTTAGCTAACGCAAATGCAATTAATTTACCTCTCATGACTGTCTTAGAGGCATCCGAAAAAATACCAGGAAATGTTTCTCCATTATCATTAAATTCTATGAATTCCTCCCACCATTGTTTCAGTAAAGGCTTAATCTCTTTAAATTGTAGAAGAGATTTATTTAAAGACCAATGGTGATTAGGTTTGTCATCTCTAGGTAGCTCTATTTCTATAGAAACTGGTGCGTGGTCCCATAGGGAAAACACACCTATATCAGATTTTTGTAATCAATTCTCTGTGAGTAATATCCACTACGAAATGGTCACTACGAGGAAAAGAAGAATATTGTGCTGAAAAATAGGTTTGACCTCTCATCCCTTTGTTACTCTCGGCCTAAGAATCTACAAATTGCTTTTTATGTAAAGTATTAATAAAAAGGGTGTCTGACTTAGACAATTTGACTCTATTGCCCGATCGATCCAATGTGGATAGGATGGTGTTAAAGTCACCTATGATAAGAACCCCCTGAGCAACTTGCTTAATGAATGATATTGGATCTTTAATACATTTACTAGTATCGCAATTTGAAGGATGCAGATTAGCCACCTTAATTTCTTTGGATTCAATCATCCCTTTAATTATAATTTACCTATCCTCGGGTCCCTTGAAAATCAGCAGATACTACAAAAGGGCATTAATTAATTAATTAAGTGATGAATTAATTATGATGCCTCTTCTTTTGGAATTGTAACTAGAGAAATGTACATTTGATATCCATTAAGGGGATTTTTCTTGTGTTCTATATCAGTGAAATGAGTTTCCTGGAGAAGAGCAATATCAGGATGAAGACCTTTTAAGAGTCATGAATGCTCTTTTCTTTTTGATGGGAAAATGCATACCTTTTATATTAAAGGAAATGATCCTCGGCGTCTCAACACAACTTAGAGTTCTGATCTCTGACTGCGCTTAATCAAAAAGAGAAATGACCATGGATTGGCCACTCACAGCCTGGTATACCAACCCAGGGTTGCCAGATCAAAGTTATACAAGGCATCTTCTGTGTGAATAATCCTCCCCCGTATCCCCTGCAACAACTAGTGCAACACGTTAAACATATCAAACATTATAAGTAATTGCATATTTAGAGCTAAGGATTTTAAACAAAAATATCAGCATACTGAGACCACCACATCAACCTAAACCCTTCTGAGTGAGGATTATCAGGTTACACATTATCAGCATAGTACATGAGGTTGAAAAAAAAGACATATGTCCATCAAGTTTAACCTATGTTAAATGACGCCGGGAGATCACGACAGATAACGACCACTGCATACTACATAACAATCTACAAAACCTTTATGAATCTACATAATGAAATAAAGTCCAGCAGTACGAGAAGGTAATCTAATTGTATCTTCCCTTAAATGACAACATCTTCGTATTCTGTCTGGTTTTAGGGAAGTCCCTGGCATGGAGTCTCTGGCCTCTAGAAATGAATTGGCCTCTGTTATTGAGGTGAGTATTTTATGTTGATTATTCTCTAGGATGTAAAACTGAGGACAGAAAAAAATCCATTCTAAGTGTGGTGCACTCCATAGAACTTAAAGGATTGTTATTGCTCTTGTAATGTCATTCAAATTATGTTAAAACTTGGCTTTTAATTCTATTTACTTTATAGGTGACCCGGACAAAAGGATTGACCATAATAACTTTAATTACAAATTTGATGTTACAGTGAACAAAAACCTAGATATATATTTGTTAAAAAATGAATACACGGGGGCGTGGCTTGGAGCCTGACAGTGATGGCTGTGTTTATCTGAAGCTCCTCAAAGAAAATTTTTAATCCAGCGCAATCCTAGCTCAAATTTGGCCCAAACCCCCCAAATTTATTACAATTAGGTGGTACTTGAAAATGGAATCATTTTGAGCCCAAGATTGAGCTAATCAAACATTACTTAGCCCAAAAATCAAAAGCTGCAGCTTGGGGCCTAGTAGACTGAGGCCACGCTCCTCCTCCCCAGACGGCCGATATCAGATAGCAATGCTGGGCTCACAATCCCCCCCTGCCTGACAGGGAACATCCAGCAGGAAAGGCGACCACAGGAGGGACGCTCAACGGGGGACAGGACCCGAGAAATAAGTGTGAGTGGCTGGTACCCCTTCCCCATTCAGCCAGGTCACAGCCGAGTGCCGGAGAGGCCGTGCTCTCAAAATTCACTTAACAACCACCACACGCTCCCTTGGGCCAGCCCACAAAGTAATTAAATAATTCAACACAAAATAAATCTTAACCAAAAGCGGAGGGCACCAAAAGGAAACCCCTCATCTACCCCCCTAGTTCGGCGAACTGAGAAAATGTTAGAAACCAGTTCGCCAGAACCGGCAGGATATCTACACTGGTTGCGGGATAATCAGCTGACTGACATCTGGAGGGAATTACACCCGACAGAAAAGGGACATTTTACTCACACCCGCACTCCAGTTACAGCAGAATAAATTACTTTTTTGTATCACACAGACTGGTCCCAAAGATCTCCTCTACGAGGATCCATGATATTTCATGGTCAGATCACGCACCAATAGAATTACAGTGCACCCAAATTAATCTAGACAGACCAGGAGCAAACTGGAAACTGAATGAATCAATTATAAAAATCCCAGATGTGTTTCAGAAGGTCAATACAGAGATAGACCAATTTTTCAGAACCAATCTAGGTAGTGTGGACTCCCACATCACCCTGTGGGAAGCCCATAAGGCCACACTCAGAGGCACCCTTATAAGCGTTGCTGCAGGGCGGAAAAGAGAAAAAGAGGCAAAATTGCTGAAACTACAAGCAAAATTAAAAGAGCTTTCTGCCTTGCATAAACGTAATAATAGACCTGACACCTTAAAAGAGTTGAAAGATGTCAGTTTAGAGATAAATATGCTATAGACCTTCCAGTCAGGGAATTCCATGAGTTGGTCTGAGAGGAAGTTTTTTGAAAAAGCAAAAAATCCAGATACCCTATTAGCTAATACATTTAAAAACAAACAGGCAAATTATAATATACAGGCAATTCGGTTAAAATCCGGTAATATGATCTCCAATCCTAAATTGATAGTAGAAGAGTTTAAGAAATACTATGAAAATCTGTATAATGGGTAGAAGGTCACACATAATGTAAATGGGAGTCAGACTCTGAGAGACTTTGTCGGACTCGGATCTTCCTAGGTTGAGCAAAGAGGAGAAGGCCTACAACAGGATTTCACTTGAGAAGAATAAACACAAGTAATTAGGGAACTAAAACCATCCAAAGCACCAGGCCCTGATGGATTCTCTAATTTATACTATAAAACATTTATAAGATTGCTAGCCCCCACCTTCTGCGCATGTTCAATGCAGTGCTGGCAGGTGCTTCATTCCCAGAGCAGATGCTTCAAGCGTCTATCTCATTAATCTACAAACAAGATAAAGATCCAACTGACTGCAAAAGCTATAGACCAATCTCGTTAATAAATTCAGATATACAAAATGTACTCTAAAATGCTGGGTAACAGACTAAACCATATCCTGCCTAGACTTATTCATCCTGACCAAGTGGGATTTAGTAAAGGTAGGCAGGCGGCGGACAACACCAGATGAATTATTGATCTGATTGAGATAGCTAATACAAAAAAGATCCAAGTAATGGTGTTGAGTCTGGATACCGAAAAAGCTTTTGACAGGATCGATTGGCCATACCTTAATGCTACGCTTGGAGCATTCGGCTTTGGGGGTAGAATATTAAAAGCAATCAAGGCACTGTATTCCACACCAGCGGCAAGAGTAACACATCAGGACTTTTGATCTGATATTTTCCAAATCAAGAGTGGCACAAGATAGGGCTGCCCACTCTCGCCCCTGCTATTCGTAATAAGTATGGAGCCACTTGCAGCCCAAATTCGGAAGAATCCAGACTTAATGGGAATCCAAATTAAAGCCCAGAAACACAAGATGGCTTTATATGCCGATGATATTATCTTAACGTTATCAAAACCCCTCACCTCTCTGCCCAACTTGTTCAGTCTTCTGGGGAAATTCAATAAGATATCTGGATTCAAAATTAATCAGTTAAAATCTGAGGCCCTAAATATAAATTTACCCAAGGAAGTGGAAAACTGATAGATATAAATTTTAATTTTAAATGGCGGCCTCATGCCCTTAAATATTTGGGAGTTCAGATTACGAATAATTATAAAACCCTATATAGAGAAAACTATCCCAAATTACTTTGAACCCTGAGGAGGAGACATTCAAACTTTGTCCAAATATAATATCTCGTGGATAGGTAAGATCTATTCTATTAGAATGAACTTAATTCCCCGCATCCTGTACCTATTCCAAACTCTTCCAGTACCGGTATTGGGGAAGGATATACTTTCAATGCAATCCTTAATAACGAAGTTCATTTGAAATGATAAAAGACAAAGAGTGAAAAGGAAGATCTTACAGAGACCAACATTAACAGGGGGATTAGCAGTACCTTGCTTGTTATCGTACTACAAAGCGGCATGATTATGTCAAATTGCACAGTGGCATGGCAACCCTGCACTTAAACATTGGTTGACAGTAGAGAAGGATATGTGTGCCCCTCTGGAGCTTCATGATATAATTTGGCTACCCAAAAGGACCAATAAGTCCACGAGAACCGCTCTCCTCGATGACCATTTCATTAGCAGTTTGGGAGGCCGCTAAATTAGGGTGTTCACTGACTACATAACCCTCTTTAATGACCCCCCTATTTGACAACCCTGACTTTGCTCTGGGTCTGAATAGTAAGGATTTTTCGATTTGGAAACAAAAAGGGTTTTTAAGACTCAAACATCTGGAGGGTAGAACCAATATTAAAACATTTGAACAAATTAAGTCAAACAAAGACATCCCCAATTCAGATTTTTTTAGATACCTCCAGATTAGGGCATTCTACAACAAATTTTTGCCCCGCATTAACACATTTTGAAAAGCTCTATAATTTGCAAACAGACACTAGGGTCTAACCTCTCAAATCTACAATAAGGTGACCTGTGCGGGCTCAGAGTATTCCCGAAAGCTACCGTATATGTCCCTATGGGAGTCAGATTTGGGAGAGGTATTAGATGAGGAAGAATGGGATGAGATTTTATTAGCGGTGACTAAGAGTTCGATTTGCATGACGTTAAAGGAGAACGCATATAAGGTGTTAATGAGATGGTACCTCACCCCACAAAATTATCAAAATGTATTCCAGGTTACTCACCATTGTGCCCTAAACAATGTGGAGAAAGAGCTGATCTGCTACATATGCTGTGGTCTTGCCCTCGGGTTGTGCCCCTGTGGGAGCAGATTAGAGATTGGCTGCAGAGGATCTAGGACCTCACCATTCAAATGGACCCGTGACTCTTCCTATTGAGCAGAACAGCTCAGGGATTAGCCAGGGTTGAAAATAAATTAGTTCGAAATAGAATTTGGTTTGTCTGGCAGATGGAAAATCTTATCAGTTTAGTTAATGACACTGGCGCTAAATTCCCAAAAGTTTGGCTACTGTGGCTGGCTCAAACGGATATCCCAGGGGTGAACCGTGCCACAGTTATGCCTTGATAGAAATAGAAGCATTCTCCTTTGACTAAGGGAATCATAGTTTAAAAGACATTGAAGTTTAGCCCTTCAGGGCTTTTACACTTTTTTCACCTGTCCATGAGACAACTATTACATACACAGTTAGGTCCGGAAATAATTGGACACTGATACAAGTTTTGTTATTTCGGCTGTGTACCAAAATAAATTAAAGTTACAGTTAAAAAATGAATATGGGCTTAAAGTGCAGTCTATCAGCTTTAATTTGAGGGTATTCACATCCAAATTGGAGGAAGGGTTTAGGAATTACATCTCTTTAATATGTAGCCCCTTCTTTTTCAAGGGACCAAAAGTAATTGGACAATTGACTCAAAAGCTGTTTCATGGACAGGTGTGGGCTATTCCTTCGTTATTTCATCATCAATTAAGCAGGTAAAAGGTCTGGAGTTGATTTCAGGTGTGGCATTCGTATTTGGAAGCTGTTGCTGTGAACCCACAACATGCGGTCAAAGGAGCTCTCAATGCAAGTGAAACAGGGCATCCTTAGGCTGCAAAAAAAAATCCATCAGAGAGATAGCAGGAACATTAGGAGTGCCCAAATCACCAGTTTGGTACATTCTGAGAAAAAAAAGAACGCACTAGTGAGCTCTGCAACACAAAAAGGCCTGGATGTCCACGGAAGACAACAGTGGAGGAAGATCGTAGGATCCTTTCCATGGTAAAGAAAAACCCCTTCACAACATCCAGCCAAGTGAAAAACACTCTCCAGGCGGTAGGCATATCATTATACAAATCTACCATAAAGAGAAGACTGCACGAGAGTAAATACAGAGGGTTCCCCACAAGGTGCAAACCATTCATAAGCCTCAAGAATAGAAAGGCCAGATTACACTTTGCCAAATAATATCTAAAAAGCCAGGGAAGAAAAAAGCATGGGGAAGGCTCATGATCCGAAGCTAACCACTTAATCTGTAAAACACAGTAGAGGCAGTGTGATGGCATGGGCATGCATGTCTTACAATGGCACTGGGTCACTAGTGTTTATTGATGATATGACAGAAGACAGAAGCAGCCAGATGAATTCTGAAGTGTATAGGGATATATTGTCTGCTCAGATTCAGCCAAATTCAGCGAAGTTGATTGGACGGCGCTTCACTTTACAGATGGACAATGACCCAAAACATATTGCAAAAGCAACCCAGGAGTTTTTTAAGGCAAAGAAGTGGAATATTCTGCAATGGCCGAGTCAATCACCTGATCTCAACACGATCGAGCATTCATTTCACTTGCTGAAGACAAAACTTAAGGCAGAAAGTCCCACGAACAAACAACAACTTTAGACAGCTGCAGTAAAGGCCTGGCAAAGCATCACAAAGGAGGAAACCCAGCGTTTGGTGATGTCCATGCGTTCCAGATTTCAAGCAGTCAATGCCTGCAAAGAATTCTCGACAAAGTATTAAAAATGAAAAATGTATTTATGATTGTGTTAATTTGTCCAATTACATTTGAGCCCCTGAAATAAGGGGACTGTATATGAAAATGGTTGCAATTCCTAAACGTTTCATACAATATTTTTGTTCAACCCCTTGAATTAAAGCTGAAAGTCTGCACTTCTATTGTATCTCGGTTGTTTCATTTCAAATCCATTGTGGTGGCGTCCAGAGCCAAAATTATGAAAATTGTGTCAGTGTCCAATTATTTCCGGACCTAACTGTATATATAGTGTAGGTACCTGCATTAATGGGTATGCCTTGACGTGGCATGCAGGTTTACAAATGCTTTGGCCAAAGGGTTTACAAAATACCTTTTTTCATGAGATTATTATTTTATTTTAGCCTAATTGGTAGGAGCGCAGGAATCGTTCTTTTTGTTTTTTTATATATGTAAGGATTATCTTTTTACCTGCAGCAAATTTCTAAAGGGAGGAGAGCAGTATTATGTACAGTTTCTCACTAATATTAGGCAATCCTTTTCCTTGCTGCATACTCCCATAGGGCATTTTAAATATAGTATCTCTGAAACGTCATAGGGGTAGGTTTATTGGCTCATCTGCTTTACATAGCAGTTACTGAGCCCCTACCAATTTTCCAATTAGTGCAAGTATAATACACCCCAGTGTCAGTCTGGACATCACCCTCCATTGTATGGTAGGTGAATGTGTAAGGCTGACATAGATATATATATATGTTTAAGTTTTATTATATTCACACCAGGGATTTGTGCACCCAGCTTACCGCTATAGTAAAGGTAAGAATGATACTGGCTTTAGCCATAATTTAATTGCACTACTCACATAATCTTATGCTTTATTTAACCCCTTCAGGGCTTTTAGACTTTTTTCACCTGTCCATGGGACAACTATTACATATATATATATATATAGTGTAGGTACCTGCATTAACGGGTATGCCGTGACGTGGCATGCAGGCTTACAAATGCTTTGGCCAAAGGGTTTAACAAAATACCCTTTTTCATGAGATTATTATTTTATTTTAGCCTAATTGGCAGGAGCACAGGAATCGTTCTTTTTGTTTTTTTTAATTGAAGTTTAGGGGATTAAAACCTGACCCCAGTGACGGAAATAGGTGATTGAGACCGCACGGGAGAGGATAAGGCACAAGATGGCTGCAAGGAGATGACAAAAGATGGAAGACTTGGACCAAGAAGATAAAAGAGAACTTCTGCTGTGTGCAAGCAGGTAGACTATAGAGCCTGTTACACATGCGTTATTTACGTCAGTTATGCACGTATATGAGGCTTGCAGTACAGTACAAGCATCGATAAGTGGGAAAATGGTAGTGCTTCACTTTAAGTACATTTTCGCTTTACAATGGCGGCAGAGCTTATTCTAAAGCGACCGCCACCGCAAACCGCGTGAAGACGCAGGTTTTTTTTTTTTACGCAGCGTGCCGCGTGTCACTGATGCGCGGTCATGCTGCAAAGGGTGCCTGCGCATGGCGCGCGTGCCCAGGGCTCCCCAAAGGTGGAGCGGGGAAGGGAGGGGGGGGGTGGGAAGGGAGAGGGGGACCCGGGGGACCCGGAGCCGAAGAGGGAGAGGACACGAGGGGGAGAGGACGTCAGGAGGAGCTCCGGCTGGCACGTGGCCAAGTTCGGCGCCAACCAGGAAGCAGCTGCGGGACAAACCGGGTAAGTGTTAGACTCAGCCCTGCCGCAACAGTACATACATGCTCTGGTCCCATTGCGTACATTAATGTGGGGTATGCCTGTACTGTAACTATCGACCGGCTTCTGATATTCAATTTTTTGCCAAAATAATTGGAAAAACTAGCCCTAAAACAGATAGTGAATCATCTAACCCAATTTCATTTGTGTCACTCACACCAACCTGGATTTAGAAAAAATTACAGCACTGAGCATCTAATAGGTGTCACTGACTTCCTGCTCAAGCCATTAGACAAAGGGGGCGCCACAGCTCCTATTAATCTTGATTTGAGCACAGTGTTTGACACAAAGTAATCTTTTTCCTGTTTGTTTTTTATAATAAATTATTCTCTAAGTCCATCATGTTAGCAGGGTACCAGATAAAAGCCTTCAACCAGTTTTCTGAATGTCATCTCTCCATTCTACCGCTGCTCTTTTTTCCCTGGATTTCTGCGCTGAAATAGTTGAAAAGGTCAATCTTATGTTTCCCATAATGTAGAGTCTATTTTTTTGCCAGCTGCATAATCTGTTCCTTATTTTTATATTTTAGCAATCTAATCAAAATGTATCTTGGCCTGTCCCCTGGATTCGGTTTAGGATGAAGGGTGTACGTGCACAGTTTCTAGTTCTGATCCGTCAGAAGATGTAACAATTTTTGGGACAAAATACTCCAAAGAAGAGTCCTTTTCGGCATCTTCGGGAATTCCTACAAGTCGCAGATTGGACCCTCGATCTTTATTTTCTCTGTCTTCAGCTACAGTATAACCGTTAATTTGGATATCTCATTTTTGAGTTGTTTAATTTCCTCGTTATGGGTATTTCGCTGTATTTCTACAGCTGTGATTTATGATAAGTTTTTTTTAATTAGGGGTTTCAGTTATTTTACTTTCCCAATAGTTTTTATGATTTTATGCATTTTTTCATTATTTACTATGTGATTTTTGAATTTTACAGCTTAGAGTTTTGTACCATAGTTTGGTAACAGATCAAAACCAGAACCAAACCATTTTTAGAACCAAATCTACGTCCAAAACCAAAATCAAAACGCGAGTTTTACTTCCAAATTGGTTTACTATATGTCTTTCAACCGAAAGTACACCATAGGATTGACAGCAAATTACAGTTCTCTCATGGCTCAAGTGAATGCCCTGTAGGAGGCACTGTCCAACAAAGTAAACCATCGCCAGCGATGTTTTTATTATAGCATTTTTATACTTGTGATTAGATTTATGGCTTGCATCAATTTAGTGCTCTGCCACAATAGTTTTCCTTTTTGGTAGTTCTTACAAGAATTGCTTAGCGACTGCCCTTACTTTTATTTGTGTATGCATATAAACACACACACACACACACGTACACACACACACGTGTGTGTGATTTTAAACTAGGAAGCATGGGGGAGGGGCAAGAAACAGACAATGAACTAGACAGAATAGATAAGAATGGGGAAATAACAATGGGTCATGGAGGTAGAGTGGGGCAGAATTGGGAGTTTGGCAAGCAGTGAGAAACCCATATTAAATACAGATGATAATAATAGAAAATGTCTACACATCCAATTGGCGCAGAAAGGCAGGAGCAGATAAGATAATAGTACAGACTGAAAAGAAACTTAAATGCATGCTTGTTAATGCAAGAAGCCTTACAGCTAAAATGGGGGAGCTTGAAATAATAGTTCAAGGGAGCAGTATGATATCATAGGCATTACTGAAACATGGTGGGATGAAATTTATGAGTGGCCAGTTATATTCCTTTTTTTCGGAGGGATCGAGCAAATAGAAGAGGTGGTGGAGTATGTTTATATGTTGAGCCGGATTTAAAACCTATTATAAGGGAAGATGTTTATGAAGGGAATGATAAAAATGTAGACATTGTGAATAGACATTAGCAGTGCAGGTAAAAATACAAATATCTGTGACATTGAGGAAGCCAAAATACTTTTGTAAATGGAGAAGGCATCAAAACTAGGTCATGTTTGCATAATGGGTGATTTTAATTATCTGGACATATGGGCCTATTCTAGTAGCTCTGAATTGTGACAAATCACTTCAAAAGTGCACTTTTGAAGAGAATGTGTATTCTTTTCTATTCTGTAAGCCCTTTTCGCATGTCCAAACCATGCTAAAAAGGATTTTTTAGAAGCATTTTCATTCTGGCAGTGCAAATCCGAGCAGAATGACCAAAATTGCATTTTTTGCAAACTCGCTGTATTCTAGTAGCTCCGAAAAGTGCAAAAGCCACTTATCGAGGCCTTTTCGCCAAAAAGGCCTAGTGCTATTCAGTAAGCCCCGATAAGTCGCCGATAAAAGCCCTTTTCGGCAATTTGTTTTTCCGAGAAAAAAAAATCGCCAAATGAGCGGCGATAAGCCACTTATTGGCAGGTTTTCAAACTCGAACAATTCTAGTAGTCCCAATTAGCTTATTGAGGCTAATCGCAGCTCTAGAATAGAGATTTCCTCTCAATCCTCCCACCAGGAAAAGTTGGTAGGATGTTGGTGAGAAGCGGTGAGAGGGGACTTAGGGAAAAAATGCATTTTTACTGCATCGGATTGATGCCGGAAGTCTCCAGAGCTGATACTCATTAATATCAGCACCAGAGGCCCGGCATGAATCCCATGCAATAAAAATGCATTTACAGGCAACTTCATTACCCTAGCGGCTAATCGCTAAGGCAATTAAGGGGTTAAGGAACAACAGCAGCGTTATTGGGGGCAGAGGGGGTGAGTGAAGTGGGTACCTGGCCCTTCACTCACCCCTCTGCCCCTAATAAACATTACAATACTGTATGTACTAACCACCAATACACAACCCACCCCCTGTGCCCCCACATAAAAGCATTTTTTATTTTTTTTTATACAAGGATTGATACCAGAGGCCGGTGGGTGTCCCCGGGTGGTCCCTGCGAGTATCCGTGGGCCTCCAGGTGGTCCCCGTGGGTGGGTGTCTCAATCACCCTGAGAAAGTGAAGACCCTCTTACCTGGAAAGTGTCCTGAAGACCCTTAAGAACTCCTATGATTTCCCAGCTCCTGGATCAGTCTGACCTGTTACCCCCATACTCCCCCTGCCTTTGTTTCACTCTTCTGTGTTCCCCAAGCCCTGGGTCTCCACCTCTGTGTTGGATCTGCTTGGAGCCTCCCTGCCAGCGCTATATCTACTGGTCCTTTTGCAGAGATCCTCACAGCCTGGTCCCCGTACTATATGTCCCTCTCACCCTGACTTGCTCACTCCATCCTACTCGTTCCTCTGCCTCCAGGCTGCTCCCTGCACTGGCTCTTTCCCTTCTCTACTGCTCACCTCCCTCCCTGTCTGTGCAGGTGCCTCCACTGACTCTCCGATCGAAGGATTGTAGCGTTCCCAGTCTACAAGAAGCAGGCCTGCATCCCGGAGGAAAAACTTTTGGGCTCGAGGGGAGACAGCTGCAGACAACGCTCATAGACTGAGGTTTGGGAGGACAGTGCAGGCTGAAGCTGCCTTGTGGATGTAGTGCCATTGTCACGGGAGACCATGACTAATACCAGGGATCAATATCGCCAGACAGAAACACAAGAGTTTATAACATTAATTTATTGGAAAGTATATCCACAACAGTACAAATACGCAGACAATACCCATACTTAACTGGGGAAACTGGAGATACCCGGAAAACCTTGTTGCAGGGACCTTCTTGCATATGTTTCCGTGTTCTGCTTCCTGCACAGTGCCTATAAGGCCTACATGTCAGGCCTGGGACCAGCACTGGAGTTATGTATCTGCAGCTGGCAATCACCACCAGAACTGGAGCTTGAGCTAACAAGGGGTCTCCCTCCCTACCTTTTTATACCCTTAAAATATAGTATTGCAACATTCAGGGCCAGGTGCTGTCTACCTGCCCAGGCCCTGATTGGTGGGCACAAGCGCAACATAACATTTGCAACATAACGTTTGCAACATAAACAGAGTACAGGGAAAGGTGACAGACCGATTTGCAACAATTACCTGCAATACAGTTAACCCCTGGTTCCTGAGGTGCTGGAACCAGGCAAAGACATAATACAGATATACATAACAAATATAAACCACATAGCATAATACACTGTATTATTGACAGGTAGGGGTAATGGCAGGCTTAACCTTTATTAACAGCAGCCATATTTACCCATACCATCACAGCCACTACCTTACTGCTCCTTCGATCATGTGCGACAGAATACGTATGTATGACATATTTGGAATCAGGGAGGTGGAGGGTTTCGGGGGGGAGATTCGGAGTAGATATGGCGAAACTGTCAAAATCCGTTTTGCGGAATTTCCCGAGATTTCCATTCAAAATCCGTACCGCGGTGTAACATTTTTAACAACCCTCCAGCAGAATCCGCGGATATTGCTCCTACAATCCGTGGATTGTACTCTTAGGGGCCTATTCAGGTAGCTTCGATAAAATCACTGCCATATCAATGGTTTGGCATAACCTACCTCACGGTCTGACGTTTGTGCTATCACGTTATTCAGAAAGTTGCCGCAAGTCAGATACCGTTTGGTAGGAAAATGCCAATACCGATCTAGTTAGCAGTGTCTTTTTCTAAGTTTTGCCCGATAGACCTGCCTGCAGTCTGTAAGATCTGCACAGAGAGAGCTGCACAGAGAGAACTACATCTCCCTGCACAGCTTTTACAGGCTATCACACTCTTTTTAATTGATTTTAATCGTAGAAGGATGGCATTGTATCCTATAAGGTAGTCCAATCCTGTACACCTGGACCGGCTTGGGGATCCGTGGATAACGTCACGTGATATGTGAAATCAAAACACAAAAGAAAATCATAGTGTATACTGATAATTAAAACTTAACACACAGAGGACATAGCCAGAAACAAACAAACATAAAACTCCAACTACAAACAACATATAACACAAAAACAAACACAAGCTGTATGAACAATGAAACTAATTTATTAAAATTAATTATATAAAGACAACTAAGTTCCATAAAATAGAGATGGCGCGTTGAAGATGATCTGGTGGTAAAATTAGAATCCTACTTACAACACAGCAGATATAAACAAGCGTGTGAGTTCAACTAAGGCAAGCAGCTCCTGTTCTCTCCTCCGTCACCGAGTATGATACCCCTAAGGAAGTGACGAAACGCGTAGGGTCAGAGGTCGAGGCTATGTCGGAGAGGCTTTTGCGCAGTGTTTCAGGCGTGGTGTACACTTCCAGCTAATCAATAAGTGTCTGCCTTCCCTCGACATTTGCACCCAATGTTTGGAAACTACAAAGGAGTGCACCGGTGACCTTGGGATGACCTGCAGACGTCCCCCGGCGACGGAGGAGAGAAGAGGAGCTGCTTGCCATAGTTGGACTCACGCTTGTTTATATCTGCTGTGTTGTAAGTAGGATTCTGGTTTTACCACCAGATCATCTTTAACACGCCATCTCCATTTTATGGAACTTAGTTGTCTTTTTATAATTAATTTTAATAAATTAGTTTAATAGTTCATACAGCTTGTATTTGTTTTTGTGTTATATGTTGTTTGTAGTTGGAGTTTTATGTTTGTTTGTTTCTGGCTATGTTATCTGTGTGTTACGTTTTTAATTAGCAGTGTACACTATGATTTTCTTTTGTGTTTGATTTCACATATCACGCGACGTTATCCACGGAGCCCCAAGCTGGCCCAGTTTTGCAGGATTGGATTACCTTATAGGATTCCATGCCATCCTTCTATTAGAACATTTGCACATTTGCTTGAACTTATTCTATGAGGTGCCGGTTTGTATCTGTTTTTTGTATTTAATTCCTGATCTGGATCGGTCAGTGTTTCCTGGCAGCGTTGGCTCATATATATATGAGTTTGCTTTGCAGTCTTGAATTCATTGAGTACACTTATCAATATTGTTTATCAAACGTAAGCGCTTTCTCAAGCACCTTTTCTCTTTTTTGGTGTAATTGATTTTAATAACACAGTATTGTAGCAGGGGGTCTCTGGAGCTGAACCGCATTAATTTCAGCCTCAGAGACTCCCTGCTTCCATAGTTACAGGTCCCAGTATGGGGTGCCAATATCTCTGCAAAGTTTAAATGTCCCGGTCATGTGACGTATGTAAACGTATGTTTGTATGTAAACAATGCATGGAAATACCAGCACCCCAACATGACGCCTTGAATTAACTCCAAATAGTCCTAATTATCTATGAATGTAAACAATCATGTACTTTTCCCCTTGACTTGCAAAATGTATAAAGTTAACTAGTTGAATCGTATTTCTGGTACTGAATTACTGTAAGTATTTTCTAGTAAAATGTTTAACCAGATGAGCTGACTGTAATGTATTAAATGTACCATTGTACCGTCCTCCGTACCCCTCCCACCTTTCTCCTTTCTGTAACCCACCCCTAATTTTATTTTTTATTATTCTTCGAGAAAATATACAAAATAAAAAGTATTTAAAAAAAAGTAAGATAGGGGAACCAAGGGTGTTAGTTATTCATGCAGGCGGTAATGATTTAAGGGTTTTAAAAACAATAGAACTAATAGATTTGATTAAGAAGAATTTAGCCCCGTTAATTTTCTTTTCCTAACTCATTAATTATTTGGTCTGAGATAGTTCAGCACTTCAAGTGGCTACATTTTAAAAATGTGAAACCATTGGAGTGCTGTAGAAAGAAACTGAATGGAGCAATTTCTCGGTTTATGAAGAATTTGGGAGGTTATTCTATTTGTCATATGGCTGTGGAACATGGGGGAATGGGTGTGTACAGATATGATGGGATTCATTTATCTGAGATTGGGCTGGATATTTTTAAATTAGTGTAACCCATATTCCACCCCCCTCCCCAATCGCAGATAGGGTGTATATGAGGGGATCTATATGCATTACCCAGTGTGATGCTTTACCTGTTAGGCTCACAGGAGGCCTAAGCCTCCGCCACGGAGAGCCTGGGGCACGTATGACACAATATGAATAACCTTGTACTTGGTGCAGCGCCTCCATCTGTGATGGCTCCCACCAGAGGGGGAGTGGTTCCTCGCAGAACACTATATATATCACTCCACACACAGTATGTAAAACAACCAATAACTTTACTTGTGAGCATAGGAACCGTACTTTTGCATATAATCAACAGGTGTCCCTCCCTAGAGGAGACACTAACTACTGTGTCTCGCAGGACGCTACCTCCACCTCCACCGGATGATCCCACCCAGTGTCCAGTAACCCCACACAGTATCACCCCACCCTCAACAGAGATAGATATGTGTGACTGCGCAGCCACTATGTCCCGTGTGAATATGATATGACTCGTTGGTGCACTTGTTGATTACCTGCCGGGCACTCCGGTGCCCGGGCCTGCCAAGGAACTTCACAAAGGATCCTGATGTCGGCTTTATACAGGAACTACCATCCGGGGCGATCCCACCCGGATGGCTGCTGCAGCGACAACGAAGGTCTGAGCCCAAACCTCTGGATGAATGGGCAGCACCTCTAGGAGCCGCCGGGGACCAGGGCTACACTCTCCCCCTGGTGAAATCCCAACGACCTTGCTTGGGTAGCAGACATAACCATGTACAAACGTTATATAATAAAAATGCAGTACATAGAATATACAACGAATCACATGTGCTTTGTATGTCTGGGTACACCACATAACAACCACCGTAGTACCCGAGGCCAGCTGAGGGTTTGCTATTTGCTGAGACCAATTGTGGGGTGCCCCTAACTGATCATGTGGGGGGTCTCTAGGAGCCGCCAGGGACCAGCGCTACACTCTCCCCCTGGTGAAATCCCAACGACCTTGCTTGGGTAGCAGACATAACCATGTACAAACGTTATATAATAAAAATGCAGTACATAGAATATACAACGAATCACATGTGCTTTGTATGTCTGGGTACACCACATAACAACCACCCTAGTACCCGAGGCCAGCTGAGGGTTTGCTGTTTGCTGAGACCAATTGTGGGGTGCCCTAACTGATCATGTGGGTGTACCTCACTTTGACTTTTGTGAGCCTCCACCGGGATAATCTCTTGAAGATCATGCTCTGGGGTAACAGCCACTTCTGAAGTGATGCCTTCGGGATACATCACGAGCTCTGGGTCTTGAGACAGACGAACTTGGTGATCCTTTGCATATAAGTAAGCATCGGGCAGGGCCTCTTCACCAGATATCTCCATCACCTCCTGCAGGGAGTAACGGGTTGGGGCCTCACCGCTGCATTGACTCTCGGTGGCCAACAGGTCCTCGGGGACGCTGTCAGTGTCCACCCTGGCTGTCTTGGGAACTGTCCCCGGCACTTCTGGGGCAATCCATTCGCTTTCGGCAAACTTGGGAGCATTGGATCCCAGTCCTGGGACCATTTGGGTTGGAGCACACGGGCTCACACTCAGGTCATGAGCCTTAGTTAGGGCCTTTTCTATGGCCGCCTCCATCGGAGCCTGTGGGGAGTAAGGAGGTTCCTCACCACTCCGCTGGCTTGCGATGGGTTCATCTTCCTCCGGCCCCGTCTCCGGATGTCCCTCTGACACACTGGGAGTTGCCACGGCCGTGTGACTCTTCCGCGGTGCCGGCCGCACCAGCGCTTGCTGCCGAGGGATGTCGCTGTGCAGCGGGCCCACAGCAGTGTCTGCAACAGATGCTTCAGCTTCACTCGGGCGGTCTGCCGGCTGGCGCATCACCACAGCTGGTTGTTGATCGCTGAAATCACTAAGAGGGGATGGGGGTAGAGACACCTTACCCTGTGACTTCAGAATCAGCGGTTCAGGAATCTGCAGTCCTGAAGGTGGAACCGAGTCTAGAACCGGGGTGCCCGGAACCCCTGGAACATCGGCTACAGCACACTGACTTGGTGCGACCACCGCGTTGCAGTTGTCCATTTTGAGCAATGTAGCTGGAACTTCTTGTGGTTCTAGAGCCGAGTCTAGAACCGTGGTTATAGCACGTGGAGCCTCCGAATCTTCCGTGGTTGAGGTAGAGGGGTTAGCGGCATCGATTACCCCAGTAGAGAGGTCACTCGTATCTTCCTCTGTGGGTTCTGGCTCTGGGACCGACTCTGGAACTGGATCTGGAACCACGGTTAGAGAGAAAGGGTCCTCTGAAACGTCTGTGAGGGGGATAGATTGTTTACCTGGATTGACCTGTCCAGTAGGGAAGTCGATCGCTTCTTCCTTGGCGGGTTCCGTAGGTCGCAGCAGCACAGGCTTCAGGAACTGTGCTCCGCAGCAGGCACACTTGGGTCCCCAGGTCAATTTGCCACCTAGGAAGTCACATTGGTTACAGACACCTCGTATGCATCCGTCTTCATCCACCTCTGCCGCCTGATATTCTATTAGTAGCTTAAAGGGGTCAAAGTCCATACCACCAGACAATTTTAAGTCCTTTTGCAAACAGGGGCACAACAGAAAGGATACGTCCCTTCCTTTCATCAGCCAGGCTCCATACAACTGAGGATGCTGTTTACTACATCTTTTACCTTTCCTAGGGGGAACAGAAGTTACTGACTGAGGCTCACTGTGTTCACTCCCCCTGGTGGAATCTAGAGAAGGGGCACGCTCTTTCAAGGAGTGGTTCGGGCTCTGCGCTGCGCCACTCACATTGCGGGGGCGGGACTCTGGATTTCGTGCCAAACCCGGACAGGTCTTTGCCGAACATTTTGGTGCAGACTGACGGTCAGCCACACGTGCGCTTTCCTGACTTGGCGGGGGATGCCATTTTAGGTGGGACCCACTGGATGAGGGAGCCTCCATCTTGATCACAGTCCTACCAACTGGCTCTTTGCATATACAAGGGGGTAGCCCTCAGGCGGGCACTCTGGCATAATCAGTGCGGACGGTGCCTCTGACAGGCATATATCCTTAGTGTGGGTTGCCACAAAAAGTATCGTTTTCCATGTGGACGTGGGATCGTGTTCTTCATCTAAGACACAGGCGTGCGGCCACCCAGGAATTTTACACATATAATACCTGACCCTGGCAGCGGGTATAGTTGCGGGAAGGCCTCCTACCGCCACCACCTGGCCGGGTTCAAGAAATTGCCTCAAGGCCCAGGCAAGGACCTCGTGTCCGGACTTTACAACCATGGTGGACAATTTGACAAAAAAATAGAATAGGACACCCCAGGTCTGATCTCAGCAGCGCCTCCAAATGTAACCCCAATCCCCCTCCCCTAGAGGAGACACTAACTACTGCGTCTCGCAGGACGCTACCTCAACCTCCACCTCCACCGGATGATCTCACCCAGTGTCCAGTAACCCCACACAATATCACCCCACCCTCAAGGGAGATAGATATGTGTGACTGCGCAGCCACTATGTCCCGTGTGAATATGATATGACTCATTGGTGCACTTGTTGATTACCTGCCGGGCACTCCGGTGCCCGGGCCTGCCAAGGAACTTCACAAAGGATCCTGATGTCGGGTTTATACAGGAACTACCGTCTGGGGCGATCCCACCCGGATGGCTGCTGCAGCGACAACGAAGGTCTGAGCC
Source organism: Ascaphus truei (assembly GCF_040206685.1). NCBI lineage: Eukaryota > Metazoa > Chordata > Amphibia > Anura > Ascaphidae > Ascaphus > Ascaphus truei. The sequence continues at coordinate 336,343,192 of NC_134485.1, read as the reverse complement.
CAAACCTCTAGATGAACGCGCAGCATCTGCTGGGTCCCTAACTGTCTCTGGATAGTAAGGGGCAGGGTCCCTAACCTGGGGCCTGTCCCTGACGCAACTCACACTACTGGGTGACTCAGGGCTAGCTGGGGCCTTGGGGGCTGCTGGCCTAATGCAGGGAGTCACTGACTCCTGCACCCTACCTCCTTCCCCTAGCTTCTCCTGGCGCCAACTGACCCTCTCCTCCAAACCCCGCGAAATGTATCCCTTCTCTCGGCAGGGCAATCCTCCAGCCCTATTGGCTACTCTGGGGCACCTGGTACCTTCCACCCTTAGCCTCCTTGGAATTGTAGTCCCGTGGAGGCTGTTTCTATACTGGGGCCGCGTGCGCGATCCCACTGCGCATGCGCAACCCCTCAATGGCCGCTGCAACTCCCTGACCTCTTTCGCGCATGCGCGACCCCGGAGCTTGTGAGCGCAACTACAATGGCGGCCCCCACTAGCCGGGTGCGCCACCGAGCCTCCTAAGGCTCCAACCGCTCCTTGCTCCGGCCCCCACCTTTGGAAACAGCCAGCGGGTCCGTCGCTGACTCCAGCGGCACCCGCGACCGCGCTGCACCAAAGGAGGGGGGTCTCTAGGAGCCGCCGGGGACCAGGGTTAGGTTTGCAAGAAGGGACTGATAGGGTTTTACATTTGGTGGGATATGGACACTGGGGGTGTCAAATGGTCTCAGGGTATTATTGGTAGTGTAAAAGGTAAGGATCTTATGTTTTAAGTTTGATGCTCTAGGCTGGCAGGCAGAGCTGGTAATAATGGTTAACGGTGCTTTACCTGCGAGCTGTAAGGTGCGGAATGGTTTATTCAACTTGGTGTTGAATAAAAGGTGATTCATCAACATTGCATGATTAATAAAGATTGCTGTGGCCTTTAAAACCATGTTCTTGTGTTGTCTCTATTTATTTTAGTTAAGGTATGTTATTGTGTCACAAAAATATATATATTTTTGAAACCAGGGGGTCCCCAAGCACCGAGGGACCATCAGTTAGCTCCCAGGGACGTCCCAGGTTCCAGTAAGCTACAAAAAGAAAAATGTCTTCGGTGGGTTTGCCGCTTTAAATTCCACATTTTCTGTGCCCTGGCTGTGAATAACCCTGTCCACTGCTGCTAGTGAAATCTTCATTCCTCTAATCGGAATAGGCGATCCAGTGTTAATTGTATAGACACTGGGCTGAAAAGTTCCCCTGCAAGTTACAGATGTATTTCTTACTTTGCCACCAAATAATGTAAAAATACTGAGGCATCAATTGTCTTCAATCTCCGCCTCTATCCACTCCTGTTGTCCCATAAAACCATTCCCCTCATTGACCATTGAATCAAGCGGCACAAAACACACACAAGAAGACAACCTTTATCTAGTCTATCAGAAGATCAGTGTTTGCTGCTCATTATCTTAAAAAGCAGAGGGGATGAGCGCTGAGTGACAAACTTCCTTTCCCTGATGGATCCTTTTGCCATAATCTGAAAATACTGAAAGTATTTGTTCATTCTTCGTTTTTCTGGGGCCGTTTCATTAATCGCTGACTGTGCAGAGATTGAGGATTCTCATGCTCTCTGCTGCTGTTCTCATTCAGTTTTCAGGCCACAGAAGACTAAAAAGGGCTCAGAGAGGTGGCTTGTACATTGTGTACCAGCAAAGTGAGCACGTTTCAGTAACATAAAATTGGATTATTTCAATCAGGTGTCATTTCTAACTAAAGAGTGTCTCTTGTTAGATCCCTATATCCTGGTGCTTGTGCAGAGGAGAAAAGGGTCACATCTTCCTTCCTTGCACCCTTACTAGCTGGGTGTTACTTTCCTGAAGCTCACAAGGGAGGAGCGAGATGGGAGGTTCCCTCAGGACCACTGAACAAACGTATGGCAGAGGAAGGGAAGGGAAACACACCTAAACATGGAGTTTCATTTATCAGAGCAGAGGAAGAGAGGAGATGCAGGGTACGAATTGTCCAAACTCCACCCTCTTTCCTCTGCTGTACCTGTACTTCTCCTTTTGGCGCCCACAGAGGGAGTAGCACAGCAGCACTGCACTCCTACCCAAAGTGGTGATGAAAAGTTTCCCCTATGAAACTAATGGCAGCAATTCATCTATTTTAAACAGGATACAGTATGGGCAGCACATCATTTGTGAAATATGTTAGATAAGGTAAACATTGAAGAATGAGTGTTCGCGATTACTCGTATAGGGAATTCTGAAGTTTGGGAGGAGATAACCACAGGAAGGTTACGTGTAGATACAACAATTGAGTGCATCAGAAATCCCCTGATCTGATCCATACGCCATGCTCACGGTTTGTGGGAAATGACTATGAAGATGCAAATGAAAGAAACATCAAATGCAATTACTTATGACTCAACACAGCAGATACATATGAGTAATGTATAGCATTTTAATTAACTTCACCAGAATAGTGACTAAGGTAGTGGATGAAAATGTATGGATTTCAGACCTCCATAAAACAAAAATATCGCTGCTCAATTAATGCTTTGGGAATGGTTTATTATTAGTTTCAAAGGAAGAATAGTCAGGGCACTGCAGATTTTTAAAATCCTTAAAATGTATGCATTTATTTTGGTGTGCAGCATAGAACGCACATTTTATTATTAGTTGCAACATGTAAACTTTTATAAATAATGCCCAAATAAGTTTACTAGTAGGATCTTCTTAAAAATCAGGGTGATCCTCTTAAAATATCAGGTACCCCACAGGCATAGGGAACATGATATATAATATCTACATGCTACATGTGGTTTTGGGATGATATGCTCGATCATTTTCTAATCAATCAAGAGTGTGTCTATGTGTTAAATATATTTTCAGATTAATATGTTTCATTAACCTATATTGATATGCGTTATTATATTAATCTGAGTGCAGTATGTCTTTTTATGTACACAATTGGTACTCATATTTAGTATGGCTACATTTATGGAATTATTATATACTATATAAATTCTACCTTAGTACATATTGAATACATTTGTTTATGATTCCATTCTCTGCAGTGTTTTTAACAGGGCTACGTGGGGTTAATCCCCCAGTTAGCCCAGGGAGGTTCATATAACACATGCATTGTTGCAATTGGCAATTTTCTACATGATTCGAGTGTTATTTTTATTCTATGATTATTATTCAAGGGTTTTTGTATTTTGTATTCTGGAGTTTGTTATTGTACAATAAAGTTTTGGTGGGACGCGCTGGTGCACTGACGTCACACGCCCTACGTCATCAGTGTGCTCCAGTGTGGGATGGATTGGTGGCATTAGCGGACAGGAGCCCTTTAATAGACTCTTGTATTCCTGTGCACCTTGATAAAGCGCTATGGCGTGAAATGCGTAGGTGGGTTGCAAACCTCCATTTTTAGTATACCCAATACATTTTCACTGTTTTATGGGAGCGTACCACTCTGTATTTTTAATTTTTTTCTGACCTTTTTCCCTTTGTTGTGCTCCATTTTCTTCATACAGTTTCTTGCTTCCATTTAAAGCGGACTACACAGAGTACCCATGGGACAGAAGTCTGGACATGCACTATGGAAGCTAGTCCATCTGTGATTATTACACAGCTTTCTAGGTCCCCTTAGATTGCTGAAAGAAGGAATGGACATTTGATGCACGTTGTTATATCTGGACACTGGATGTGTTAACCTCTACTGATGTTGTGTAAGGGTTTCCAGGTAAGTGTTCCCTCCCTTCCTATATAAGCCTGATATATAATCATTAAGGATACATAAAGGGTATTTTTGGTTGGAAATGCATATATGTTTCTCATTACATGTCTGTGACTCATGGTTCTGAGCACAACACGGTTTCTGGACTTTACCCCCCAGGCTTATACGTAGGATCACCCTCTAGAAAACCAAAAATCTCTCCCATATCAAGTAAATCTATTGTTGTTATGCCAAGTGGCTATGCCAAGGTATCATATCTTCTTCTTCTCGGGAAGTGGCTACATGAAGTAACATGAGGAGCTTTTTCAATAGTTCATGTATTTTGAGTTATAGGTGGTGCTTTTTATTACTTTCTTGGTTCTGCATTTATATGTTTTTCATTTACATTTTCATTATCCAATTTGTGTGTATGTTATGATCAATTTTTCATTCATTCCTGTGATAGGCTCGGGAGTTCCCTCCTCCTTCTAGTTCCGCCCTCCCAGCCTTTGTTTACCACCCAGGTCCTCTTGTGGGTTCCATTTGGATTGGCGGTGTGGATGTGAACCGAGGGGCGGGGCATCTCGCCGACCTATATCCAGGAAGTAACTTGTCGAGTGTTTTACTCTTTGACAAAGTGCTGTAAGAGTGCGAAACGCATTAGAGGAACACTTTGCCCTCACCTGTTTGTTGATGTGTGTCCCGTCGATGGATTAAATCTTGTTTTAACGGCACATTATTGTTTGGTCCCCGCTTTTTGTTGCTGTGCTTTTCTAATTCTAAAACAAATCACCAATTTGTATCACCTGCCCCATGCTTGCATTATGCCTAGCTTGTCTATGTACCTAATGGTCACTACATCCATAGGCAAGATGAACCTAGCCAACTTGGAATAGGTGATAAAAATACATACTGTAACATGAACATTGCAGGACATTTTAATATATTCTATTAGTAGCCAACATCCCGACTCTTGCGTTCTGCTCAAGGATGTCTTCTCTCTACTCCTTTTGTATCTAAAGCCCTCTCCCACCTTAAACCTTTCTCACTGACTGCCCCACACCTCTGGAATGCCCTTCCCCGCAATATCAGACTAGCACCCTCTCTATCCACCTTTAAGACCCAACTCAAAATACTCCTGTTTAAGGAAGCATATGAGTAGCTCTATGAGTGATAGCTTTACACCGCATACATAAACCTTGGACCCTTGCAGATGCACTTACCAGAACGCCCTCCTAGTGTCTCTGTACATTCTTCCTACCAACCAATTAGATTGTAAGCTCTTCGGAGCAGGGACTCCCTTTCCAAAATGTTACTGTTATGTCTGAAGCACTTCTTCCCAATATGTGTTATTTATATTATTTGTTATCTATATGATTGTCACGTGTATTACTGCTGTGAAGCGCTATGTACATCAATGGAGCTATATAAATAATGACATACATACATACAACATGGTAAACTCATAAGTAGTCGGCCACTTGGGTTACTAAAGGCTTAATATTAGCACATATCAATGTTGTTGTTTCATGTTTTATTTCTAGGGTTTTTATATTGTATGTTAACCCCTTTTGGTACCTGTAGATCAGGGGTGGGAAACTCCAGTTCTCAAGGACCAGCAACAGGTCAGGTTTTCAGGATATCCCTGCTTCAGCACAGGTGGTTCAATCAGTGACTCAGTCAAAGATCTGCTGGTGGCCCTTGAGGACTGGGTTGCCCACCCCTGCTTCAGACGTTAATTTGCAATCCATTGGAAGCCTCAGGCATCTAAGGGGTTAAACAATTTTCTGCCATAGGATTTTGTAAGAAATCCTGTTATATAAGATGATGGTAGAAAGGTGTTATATCTCCCACCCCTCCACAATTGCATCTCTAGTGCTGTTTAACGCAGAATACTGAGTTATCGATTATTTGTAAAGCTAGGGCTATTTAATATGGAGTTAATGCAAATATAACGTAGGCAAATTAGATGAATATCGCTACCCGCTTATGAATGAATAATTCTTAAATATAGCGGTAGTTTAAAAAAACAAATATCGCTGCAATCCAGTTTTCTAACGGCGCCAAAATATAACGCGCAGCCATTTTGACCGTTGGTGAAACTAGTTAATTATAAAAGTAAATAAAAAATAAGGTTGTGACAATTACTTAAGAAAGTACAGTATATATCAAAGTAAACAAAATAGAAAACATGAAGCATGTGTCCAGCATTTTGACCACCCTGCACAATCCTGCATAGACTCGACTTCTCTTGTTCTTTTTTTTTTATTAAATGATATTTTCTTAGGGTTCGGAGCACGACTGCAGATTTTAGGAATCATTCCTATGCACATTTACTTCAAGTACTGTAGTGCCGACGGGTAATCTAAAACAAATCTGGGGCAATCACCAACAAGACCCAGGTACATGCTGGGTACATGCTGGGTACATGCTGGGTACATGTTGGGTACATGTTGGGTACATGCTGCAACATTTCAGTGACATTTCTGCAGACAGATTAATGGCCCATCGGATTAACAGCGGGGGTCCCTGGCAGTCCCATTCAAACTGAATGGGACTGCCAGGGACCCCTGCTGTGTTAATCCCATTGGGTCATTACTCTCTGCAGAAATGTCACTGAAATGTTGCAGAATGTACCTGGGTCTTGTTGGTGATAGCTCCAGATTTTCCATGGCAAGTTTAAGGCAAGTTTTAGAATACTCGTCGCCGCACCTGTACCTTGAACATAACGCCGTTTGTTTTGCTTTTTTCAATTCATACTCTAGGCCTCAACAATGGCCATGTAAGTGCGTGTAATTTGATGTCATGAGAATTCTATAATATCAATATTTCACATTTTAATGAAGGGTAATGGATAGATGTTTAAGAAATGTAATATTAAATGTAATATATTAAACTTTATAAAATGTAACATCATAGCTGCCAACTAATTCCGGGTCAGCTACTGTATGTGATAATAATCCTGGTCGTTTTTTCTTCTTACTCTATTATACCAAATTTTCTAAGATGCCAGCAAATGTCAATGCAAATTTAGGACTGGATCAGTACAGCATTCATGTAGTAAATTGGCAAATATGAGTTACTAGCTGAGAGACCCGGCGTTGCCCGGGATGTGAACCGTGAATAAGTATGTGTAAATGTTGTATTGTAAACTTGTAATGTTATGTGAATGTTATGTAATATATAAAAAAATTGTATTTGTGAAAGAAAAAGAGTAGAAAGCACATGTATATGAGGACAATTTTGTTAAGTGTATGTTAATTGTTAAGGTTGTTAGTTATGAAAATGTAATTGTTGTAAAGGCTTGTTGAAATATGTTTATGTCCATTGCGTGGGGGATGTGTGGGGGATGTGGGGTGGGCGTGGGGATGTGGGGTGGGAGGGTGGGGGATGTGGGGTGGGAGGGTGGGGGAGGGTGGGGGATGTGGGGTGGGAGGGTGGGGGAGGGTGGGGGATGTGGGGTGGGAGGGTGGGGGATGTGGGGTGGGAGGGTGGGGGGAGGGTGGGGGATGTGGGGGATGTGGGGTGGGGGGTGGGCGATGTGGGGTGGGAGGGTGGGGGGTGGGCGTGGGGGATGTGGGGTGGGGATGTGGGGTGGGAGGGTGGGGGGTGGGCATGTGGGGTGGGAGGGTGGGGGGTGGGCGTGGGGGATGTGGGGTGGGAGGGTGGGGGGTGGGCGTGGGGGATGTGGGGTGGGAGGGTGGGGGGTGGGCGTGGGGGATGTGGGGTGGGAGGGTGGGGGGTGGGCGTGGGGGATGTGGGGTGGGAGGGTGGGGGGTGGGCGTGGGGGATGTGGGGTGGGAGGGTGGGGGGTGGGCGTGGGGGATGTGGGGTGGGAGGGTGGGGGGTAGGCGTGGGGGATGTGGGGTGGGAGGGTGGGGGTTGTGGGGTGGGGGATGTGGGGTGGGAGGGTGGGGGATGTGGGGTGGGAGGGTGGGGGATGTGGGGTGGGAGGGTGGGGGATGTGGCGTGGGGGATGTGGGCGTGGGGGATGTGGAGTGGGAGGGTGGGGGATGTGGGGTGGGCGTGGGGGATGTGGGGTGGGAGGGTGGGGGATGTGGGGTGGGTGATGTGGGCGATGTGGGGTGGGGGATGTGGGGTGGGAGGGTGGGGGATGTGGGGTGGGAGGGTGGGGGATGTGGGGTGGGAGGGTGGGGGATGTGGGGTGGGAGGGTGTGGGATGTGGGGTGGGAGGGTGGGGGATGTGGGGTGGGAGGGTGGTGGATGTGGGGATGTGGGGTGGGAGGGTGGGGGATGTGGGGTGGGAGGGTGGGGGATGTGGGGTGGGAGGGTGGGGGATGTGGGGTGGGAGGGTGGGGGATGTGGGCATGGGGGATGTGGGGTGGGAGGGTGGGGGATGTGGGGTGGGAGGGTGGGGGATGTGGGGTGGGAGGGTGGGGGATGTGGGCTTGGGGGATGTGGGGTGGGAGGGTGGGGGATGTGGGCGTGGGGGATGTGGGGTGGGAGGGTGGGGGATGTGGGCGTGGGGGATGTGGGGTGGGAGGGTGGGGGATGTGGGCGTGGGGGATGTGGGGTGGGAGGGTGGGGGATGTGGGGTGGGAGGGTGGGGGATGTGGGCGTGGGGGATGTGGGGTGGGAGGGTGGGGGATGTGGGCGTGGGGGATGTGGGGTGGGCGTGGGGGATGTGGGGTGGGAGGGTGGGGGATGTGGGCGTGGGGGATGTGGGGTGGGAGGGTGGGAGGGTGGGAGGATGTGGGGTGGGAGGGTGGGGGGGTGGGAGGATGTGGGGTGGGAGGGTGGGAGGATGTGGGGTGGGTGGGTGGGAGGATGTGGGGTGGGAGGGTGGGAGGATGTGGGGTGGGAGGGTGGGAGGGTGGGAGGATGTGGGGTGGGAGGGTGGGAGGATGTGGGGTGGGAGGGTGGGAGGGTGGGAGGATGTGGGGTGGGAGGGTGGGAGGATGTGGGGTGGGAGGGTGGGAGGGTGGGAGGATGTGGGGTGGGAGGGTGGAGGGTGGGAGGGTGGGAGGATGTGGGGTGGGAGGGTGGGAGGATGTGGGGTGGGAGGATGTGGGGTGGGAGGGTGGGAGGATGTGGGGTGGGAGGGTGGGAGGATGTGGGGTGGGAGGGTGGGAGGGTGGGAGGATGTGGGGTGGGGGGTGGGAGGGTGGGAGGTGTGGGGTGGGAGGGTGGGAGGTGTGGGGTGGGAGGGTGGGAGGATGTGGGGGTGGGAGGTGGGAGGATGTGGGGTGGGGGGGGTGGGAGGATGTGGGGGTGGGAGGGTGGGAGGGTGGGGGATGTGGGGTGGAGGGTGGGGGGGTGGGAGGATGGGGGGGGTGGGGGGTGGGAGGGTGGTGGGGTGGGGGGTGGGGGGTGGGGGATGGGGGGGTGGGGAGGATGGGAGGGGTGGGAGGATGTGGGGTGGGGGGTGGGAGGATGGGGGGTGGGAGGATGGGGGGTGGGAGGATGTGGGGTGGGGGTGGGAGCATGTGGGTGGGGGGTGGGAGGATGTGGGGTGGGAGGGTGGGAGGATGTGGGGTGGGAGGGTGGGAGGATGTGGGATGGGAGGGTGGGAGGGTGGGAGGATGTGGGGTGGGAGGGTGGGAGGATGTGGGGTGGGAGGATGTGGGTGGGAGGGTGGGAGGGTGGGAGGATGTGGGGTGGGAGGGTGGGAGGGTGGGAGGATGTGGGGTGGGAGGGTGGGAGGGTGGGAGGATGTGGGATGTGGGGTGGGAGGGTGGGAGGGTGGGAGGATGTGGGGTGGGAGGGTGGGAGGATGTGGGGTGGGAGGGTGGGAGGATGTGGGGTGGAGGATGGGAGGGGGTGGGGTGGGAGGATGTGGGGTGGGAGGGTGGGAGGATGTGGGGTGGGAAGTTGGGAGGATGTGGGGTGGGAGGATGGGAGGATGTGGGGTGGGAGGATGTGGGGTGGGAGGATGTGGGGTGGGAGGGTGGGAGGATGTGGGGTGGGAGGGTGGGAGGATGTGGGGTGGGAGGATGTGGGGTGGGAGGATGTGGGGTGGGAGGGTGGGAGGATGTGGGGTGGGAGGATGTGGGGTGGGAGGGTGGGAGGATGTGGGGTGGGAGGGTGGGAGGATGTGGGGTGGGAGGGTGGGAGGATGTGGGGTGGGAGGATGTGGGGTGGGAGGGTGGGAGGATGTGGGGTGGGAGGGTGGGAGGATGTGGGGTGGGAGGATGTGGGGTGGGAGGGTGGGAGGATGTGGGGTGGGAGGATGTGGGGTGGGAGGATGTGGGGTGGGAGGGTGGGAGGATGTGGGGTGGGAGGATGTGGGGTGGGAGGGTGGGAGGATGTGGGGTGGGAGGGTGGGAGGGTGGGAGGATGTGGGGTGGGAGGGTGGGAGGATGTGGGATGGGAGGATGTGGGGTGGGAGGATGTGGGGTGGTGGGGTGTGAGGATGTGGGGTGGGAGGTGGGAGGATGGGAGGATGTGGGGTGGGAGGGTGGGAGGATGTGGGGTGGGAGGGTGGGAGGATGTGGGGTGGGAGGGTGGGAGGATGTGGGGTGGGAGGGTGGGAGGATGGGAGGATGTGGGGTGGGAGGATGTGGGGTGGGAGGGTGGGAGGATGTGGGGTGGGAGGGTGGGAGGATGTGGGGTGGGAGGGTGGGAGGGTGGGAGGATGTGGGGTGGGAGGGTGGGAGGGTGGGAGGATGTGGGGTGGGAGGGTGGGAGGGTGGGAGGATGTGGGGTGGGAGGGTGGGAGGATGTGGGGTGGGAGGGTGGGAGGGTGGGAGGATGTGGGGTGGGAGGGTGGGAGGGTGGGAGGATGTGGGGTGGGAGGATGTGGGGTGGGAGGGTGGGAGGGTGGGAGGATGTGGGGTGGGAGGGTGGGAGGATGTGGGGTGGGAGGGTGGGAGGATGTGGGGTGGGAGGGTGGGGGATGTGGGGTGGGAGGGTGGGGGATGTGGGGTGGGGGGGTGGGAGATGTGGGGTGGGGGGGTGGGAGATGTGGGTAGGGGGGTGGGAGTGTGGGAGGATGTGGGGTGGGAGGGTGGGAGGATGTGGGGTGGGAGGATGTGGGGTGGGAGGATGTGGGGTGGGAGGGTGGGAGGATGTGGGGTGGGAGGGTGGGAGGATGTGGGGTGGGAGGGTGGGAGGGTGGGAGGATGTGGGGTGGGAGGGTGGGAGGATGTGGGGTGGGAGGGTGGGAGGATGTGGGGTGGGAGGATGTGGGGTGGGAGGGTGGGAGGATGTGGGGTGGGAGGGTGGGAGGATGTGGGGTGGGAGGGTGGGAGGATGTGGGGTGGGAGGGTGGGAGGATGTGGGGGTTTGGGAGGATGTGGGGTGGGAGGATGTGGGGTGGGAGGGTGGGAGGGTGGGAGGATGTGGGGTGGGAGGATGTGGGGTGGGAGGGTGGGAGGATGTGGGGTGGGAGGGTGGGAGGATGTGGGGTGGGAGGATGTGGGGTGGGAGGGTGGGAGGATGTGGGGTGGGAGGGTGGGAGGATGTGGGGTGGGAGGATGTGGGGTGGGAGGGTGGGAGGATGTGGGGTGGGAGGGTGGGAGGGTGGGAGGATGTGGGGTGGGAGGGTGGGAGGGTGGGAGGATGTGGGGTGGGAGGGTGGGAGGGTGGGAGGATGTGGGGTGGGAGGGTGGGAGGGTGGGAGGATGTGGGGTGGGAGGATGTGGGGTGGGAGGGTGGGAGGATGTGGGGTGGGAGGATGTGGGGTGGGAGGGTGGGAGGATGTGGGGTGGGAGGGTGGGAGGGTGGGAGGATGTGGGGTGGGAGGGTGGGAGGATGTGGGGTGGGAGGGTGGGAGCGTGGGAGGATGTGGGGTGGGAGGATGTGGGGTGGGAGGGTGGGAGGATGTGGGGGTGGGAGGGTGGGAGGATGTGGGGTGGGAGGATGTGGGGTGGGAGGGTGGGGGATGTGGGGTGGGATGGTGGGAGGGTGGGGGATGTGGGGTGGGAGGGTGGGGGATGTGGGGTGGGAGGGTGGGAGGGTGGGGGATGTGGGGTGGGAGGGTGGGAGGGTGGGGGGTGGGAGGGTGGGAGGGTGGGGGATGTGGGGTGGGAGGGTGGGAGGGTGGGGGATGTGGGGTGGGGGGTGGGAGATGTGGGGTGGGGGGGTGGGGGATGTGGGGTGGGGGACGTGGGGTGGGGGACGTGGGGTGGGAGGGTGGGCGTGGGGGATGTGGGGTGGGGGGGGGTGATGTGGGCATGGGGGGGTGATGTGGGCTCGAGGGGGTGGGGGTGTGGATGTGGTTGTGGGTGATGTGTGGTGGGGGGGTGATGCCGCGATGTGGGGGGATGTGTGTGTGTGGGGGGTTGATGTGGGCATGGGGGATGTGGGGTGGGGGATGTGGTTGGATGTGGGGGTGGGAGGGTGGGGGATGTGGGGGTGGGAGGGTGGGGGATGTGGGGGTGGGAGGGGGGGTGATGTGTGGTGGGGGGGGGGGGTGATGTGTGGGTGGGGGGGGGGTGATGTGTGATGGGGGGGTGGATGTGGTTGTGGGTCATGTGTGGTGGGGGGGTGGGGTGATGTGGGCTGGGGGGGGTGAGGGGGGGATGGGATGAGGGGGGGAGGGAGGATGGGGGGGAGTGGATGAGGAGGGGGGAGGGGATGGGGGGGGGTGAGTGGATGAGGAGGGGGGGGATGAGGAGGGGGGGGAGGGGATTAGGAGGGGGGGGTGAGTGGTTGAGGGGGGGAGGAGGGGATGAGGAGAGGGGGGTGAGTGGATGAGGAGGGGGGGGGGTGAGTGGATGAGGGGGGGTGAGTGGAGGAGGGGGGGGTGAGTGGAGGAGGGGGGGGTGAGTGGAGTAGGGGGGGGGTGAGTGGAGGAGGGGGGTGAGTGGATGAGGGGGGGGTGAGTGGATGAGGGGGGGTGAGTGGATGAGGGGGGGGGTGAGGGGATTAGGAGGGGGGGTGAGTGGTTGAGGGGGGGGGAGGAGGGGATGAGGGGGGGTGAGTGGATGAGGAGGGGGGGGTGAGTGGATGAGGGGGGGGGTGAGTGGAGGAGGGGGGGGGGGTGAGTGGAGGGGGGGGGTGAGTGGATGAGGGGGGGTGAGTGGATGAGGGGGGGGGGTGAGTGGATGAGGGGGGGGGTGAGTGGAGGAGGGGGGGGGGTGAGTGGAGGGGGGGGGGGGTGAGTGGATGAGGGGGGGTGAGTGGATGAGGGGGGGGGGTGAGTGGATGAGGGGGGGGGTGAGTGGATGAGGGGGGGGTGAGTGGATGAGGGGGGGTGAGCACCATGCGGTGGAGGAGAGGAGCGGGGGGTGTTAATGTGTTTTTTTTGCCCAGGATGAGCACCATGCGGTGGAGTAGAGGAGCGGGGGGGCGGGTGGTGTTAATGGGGGTTTTTTTTTTCTCCGGATGAGCACCATGCGGTGGAGGAGAGTGGAGGAGAGTGGAGGAGAGTGGAGTAGAGGAGCGGGGGGGCGGGTGGTGTTAATGGGGGTTTTTTTTTCTCCGGATGAGCACCATGCGGTGGAGGAGAGTGGAGGAGAGTGGAGGAGAGTGGAGGAGAGGAGCGGGGGGGGGGGGCGGGTGGTGTTAATGGGGTTTTTTTTTTTCTCCGGATGAGGACCATGCGGTGGAGGTGAGGAGCGGGGGGTGTTGTTAATGGCGTGTTTTTAACTCCGGATGAGCAGGATGCGGTGGAGGTGAGGAGCGGTGGAGGTGAGGAGCGGGGGGGGGGTGGTTAATGGCGTCTTTCTGGCTCCGGATGAGGACCATGCGGTGGAGGAGAGGAGCGGGGGGTGTTAATGTGTTTTTTTTTTGCTCCGGATGAGCACCATGCGGTGGAGGAGAGGAGCGGGGGAGCGGGGGGTGTTAGTGTGTTTTTTCTTGCTCCGGATGAGCACCATGCGGTGGAGGTGAGGAGCGGGGGGTGTTGTTAATGGCGTGTTTTTTACTCCGGATGAGCAGGATGCGGTGGAGGTGAGGAGCGGTGGAGGTGAGGAGCGGGGGGGGGGGGGGGGTTAATGGCGTCTTTCTGGCTCCGGATGAGCACCATGCGGTGGAGGAGAGGAGCGGGGGAGCGGTAATGTGTTTTTGTTTGCTCTGGATGAGCACCATGCGGTGGAGGAGAGGAGCGGGGGGGGGGGGGGTTAATGTGTTTTTTTTACTCCGGATGAGCAGGATGCGGTGGAGGTGAGGAGCGGGGGGGGTGGGTTCATGGCAAGTCAGTATGGCTCCGGATGAGCAGCATGCGGTGGAGGTGATGAGCGGGGGGGGGGGGGTGTTTAATGGTGGTTAATGCTGAGTCGGTAGCCCTGGAGCAGAGTGTGGGGTGGGGGTGGGGGTGTGCGAGGGTGGTGTTTTGAAGAGGCGGTGTGTGGATGTGGGTGTATTTATAGAGAGAAGAGTATTTATAGAGAGAAGTGTCTGTACCTGATTGTTAGAAGGTGCTCAGGTAGCAGGTGGTCAGGGTTGTCTCTGTTGAGACTTGTGAAGCGTGGTCCCAAAAAAGTTTCAAATCTGTCAGTTGTGCAAATGTCTCAGAGCAGTGATGCAGCGATTCCCAAAGCTCAGTGAGGGGTGGTAGAGTGTGTCAGTGGTGTAGCTCAGTGAGGGGTGTGACACTGTGTCAGTGTTGTTGGCCGCAGACCAATGAGAGGTGTGCGGGGGCGGGCATGGTGCGGGGTGCTGGCCGCAGACCAATGACAGGTGTGCGGGGGCGGGCATGGTGCGGGGGGCGGGCATGGCCGACCAATGACAGGTGTGCGGGGGCGGGCATGGTGCAGGGGCGGGCATGGCCTGAGGCGGAGTGACAGGCCAAAGGTGCAATGCCATTATCCCTAGGGACACCGGACATCCAGGCAGGCAGGCAGCCAGGCAGGCAGGCAGGCATACAGTGCTTTCAATAATATTTTATAAGATGTGCATAATGTTTACTTAGCTAATGCCCTTCAGAGCCTCTTATTGGGATAAACAGACAGAGATTTGTGGGAGATCTGAGAACTGAGCTCCAGCACCTTTTTTTTTTACAGGTATCAATAAAAAAAAACTCCACCCCCACCCCCAAGGGACATTTGTAGCACCTAGATCCCGCAACAAAATAACTTCCCTGTAGTGAGGCTCAGGCTGCGCTTATAGTGCCGGCGACAGCGAAGCGACGTCGCGTCAAAACAAATGCATTTCCGCCATTGCGTGCGCTTATAGTAAGTGCTACGCGATGGAGCGACGGCTTGGTTGTGATCACTTGACATCATCTCAATTTGATTTTTCCAGCGACCGTAGCCTGACGTCGTCGTTGCCGGCACTGTAAGCGCAGCCTCACATGCTGGCCCATGGGAGAGGAGTTTAAGCCCAGCACTGCCTGCTCTTACAAGGACTTATAATACTGGGGCCAGGAATGTATAGCATGGGGCATATACCTACAGGTGTTTATTAAATTATTAGAACTGGAGCTGGATTACAACTGGGAGTACATACATGCTTTTGTCACACATTGATTTATTTAAAGCTGAATTTTTTTTTGTAGTTCAGCTACAAATGCTATTTTTTTTGCTTATGTTTCTGGCACCTGTTTCTTTCCAAACAACACTGGGAGAAATATATAGTTTATTTTGGTGTGTATTTACTACAGTTTGATTCAGTCCTGCTTTGTATTGATCCTTTTTCAAGGCCTTCTTGGTAGAGACATGGAAACCTGACGAGATTCGCTTAGCTGCTGGTTGAAACGAAGTTCTTAAAAGTTTTTAAAAAATCAGTAACAAATGTGATCAAACGTTTGGTACCAAAAGTTCAACTAAAACGACCCAAATTGTTAAAAAAAAATGTGCTCTTTCTCCTTTTCAAGGTAGGAAAATAGCAGCACCGCAACTTTTAAAAAAAATGTTGTTTTACAAGATCGATCGAATTCCGAAAGTGAAAGTATTGAAAAATGCAATGCTCGTTGACTTTTCAGTATTAATTGAATTTGCCACAAACATTTGTATCAGAGCGAAATCAAAGTAGGTGATATTGGCCAAGTTCGACTAAACATGCAAAAAGTTCATATATCTGTAATTCTGGAATTTATAACCTTTTTGTTCTATTGTAGAAAAAAAAAGAACCATAAGACCTGGACAACCTGTCCCATTGATTGAAGTTTAGTTGTCAACCAGTCTTTTATGGACAAAGAGGTGAGTGGTGTTTTTGTTGGGAAAAGGTGCTGAAACCCTAAGGAAAGAAAAATAATATTTTTATTCAACTTTAGGTAAAGAAATGTGGCAGTAAAAGCACATATCCACTCCCAATTAGTATTTCAGAACCGTTCGTAATATTTTCATAATCAATATATGAAGTTTGTTGTTGATCCCTTGAAAAGGTGCCGTCTCCATTCCCTTGAGTTCCACCACAAATCTAGTCCTGGGTGAAGCTGCTTGTGCCAGAAGGAGCCCCAGTTAGCCTGCATGGTCATATATATATATATATATATATATATATATATATATATATATATATATATATATATATATATTATATATATATATATATATATATATATAAAAATAACAAAACACATATAATCATAGCGCCAATATGATAGGTAATGAATGGGTTAATAATACACTAACTAGATGAGTAGCAATTGGCTGGTGTCCTATATCAAGAGCAATTGCCAGACGAATATAACACACAAACAAACAACATGAATGACAAGGAAAGAGGAACAGGAATGGAAATAGGGAAACACAAGGAAAAAACACAAGGAAGGGAAAGCCAAAGGAATAAATGAAATAAAATAAGATAAAACCTTAAAAAATTAAAATGATAGAAACACTGGAACACCCGAACAGCTATCCGCAGGAAACAACCACATTCCACGATTCTTCTATAAAACAAAAAGGGACAGTGCGGGCTTCATAGTGTAAATAATTAAGGTTTTATTGATCACAAGCTAAAATCAGTTCACTCACAGCATTGAGGTAGGACATGCGCATCGAACAAAAACACTCGTCATCCGTGGTATCTCCATTGGTCAGGAGCTGTAGTCTTGTGGCTGCATGTGTGTAAGTCTCTTCCTACAGCAGGGTACCACTCAACACCCCATGGCTAAACGGCACACGATTACTACAGCTCCCCTCTGATTCATCAGAAGCTCAGTGAGCTGGATGCTTAGTGTTGCCAATAGCGCCCGTACGAGTTTTCATCGCAAATATGACGGCGACTTAATCAGAGGATTTTTGTTCGATGCGCATGTCCTACCTCAATGCTGTGAGTGAACTGATTTTAGCTTGTGATTAATAAAACCTTAACTATTTACACTATGGAGCCTGCGCTGTCCCTTTTTGTTATATATATATGTAGCCCTGGTAAGAAATAGGGCTATATGTCTTTCCTCCTACTGGTATAAGCCCTGGTAAAGACATGCTGCCAGTAGTTATCATGGGTTTCCCCCACATCAAGCCCTGCTCTGAGTGGTGGAAGTAGGTCACCTGACCATGTGTGGAAGGCATAGACACAGGGGCGGTACCTGCTGATGTCATGAAAGGGAGGGCTGTCTCAATTTAGTGTGTGCCTGTTCCTGTCAGTGACAGTAGTTGAGTCCTGGGTTCAGTCCTGAGGAGTTGGTGTTGGAGTGTCTGACTGGACAGCCAGAGTATGTGAGCTAGCTAGGTTCCTGAGGAGTAGGGCCTAGTGAGCTATAGGTGGACCAATTCCTCTCACCCTGCATAGGGGGTGAGGGAAGAGCTAGCCCCACCCTGAGTGCCCGTGGCTTGGGGTGGAGGCAGGGAGAAGAGTTACCATCCCGAGGGAGAGCAGTCTGGAGGGGGGGGGGGGGGGGACAAGCTGTACCTGACTGTTTGTGATCCTGCTGCCATTCCTACACTGAATAAAGAGCTGCTGCTGATTTTACATAAAGACTGTTTGAGACTGGAATCTCTCTTTCCCTGTGTGGGAAGTTCTCGGTAAGGGTTCCACCCCATATCCCTGGGGCTTCACAGAGATGGAGGCGCTGCACCCCTAGAAAGAACGGAGGCATTCACCCCAGAAACCTGGTCCTGTCATCCCCCATACCATCGCGGGAGACTCAGGCCCTTCTGTTACCTACAGGTATGCACCACCCACAGACACGTAGCCATACCCTAGTACAGAGGGGGGGAGGGGGGCCAATCTGTGATTGGCCCCGGGAAGAGGGGCTACATATATATATATATATATATATATATATATATATATATATATATATATATATATATATATATACACACACATATATAGCCAACAAAACAGCAAATTGGGTCAATGTAATGCCTGATTTTTGACAAACGACCCCGTTTGAATCCTTAGAAGACAATACAATGTTATCAATTTGCTAATAAAAAATAATAAGGTTAATTCAAAACTTGGGCCCAACTTCCAGCGCCAGCCGGCCGGGCCTCCCCAGCCACCAGGCCCGGGACACTTCTCCCCCCATGTCCGCGGCCCTGTCTGAGAGCATTGACGTTAAAAAAATCAGTGAGGCTGATCCCATATTAGTGAGACTCGCAGAAAATAAGGGAGACTTTACAGGTCTGTGAATGGGTTATGCTGAGCCCAAACAAGCCATAATAAGCCTACTGTATCTCTGTTATTACAGACACTATTACTCCCTATAATATGCACACAAATCCATAAGAATCAGTGAGGCAAAATCTGATGCAATGTTTAATGTGCACTGCTCTGGATACATCTAGGTGTCTTGTATATAGTAAGGGAATGTATCCAGTGCAAGGTGAAAGGAAGGGGTGCTTCTATTTTGAGATAGTGTTGGGGGAGGGAGTTTGTGCAGCCAAGTAGGTGAAAGTTGAAGTGGAGTATTATACAGCATGTAAGGCTGCAGGTCAGAGTTTACTGTTACACACTGGGGCATGTAGAATATATGGAGTGGATTTGTTTAACACTTTCAACCCCAGAGGAGCCAAGATTCAAGGTTATGAAATGCCTGGACAGGTCCCCTTATTGCCACAGACCCTGCTTTTACAGCATTATTTTTATATGGACTGAAGGAGTGGCTCAGTGAGTGAAGGCACTGACAAGAAAAAGCATTATTATTCCTTATATCTGCAATCACTGTCATTTTAATAATTTTAATTTAAAAAAAAATCAAACAATTTGATTTAGTACATTGAACCTCACCTTTCTTTTTTTATGCATTACTAATCAATGAATTGAATCACCTCTCTTTTTACTGGCTAAATATACACCAGATGTAGCCCAACAAACGTTTCCCTGTGGCCACGGTTTCACGGCAATCACAGGAAGCGCTGGCAACAGCCCGCAATGAAGCATCTTAATTTAAAAATGATTTGCTCAGCTCAGGGGAAAATAAGTCAGGCTACATCTGTAGCAGGACACCAGAATATACTGTATATCAGGATACTGTATGTCAGGATACTGTATATCAGGATACTGTATGTCTAGTGTGCACAGTTTCTGATTAGTACATAATCATTTATCGTTTTTCTAGCACTGTTGTCTAAGCAGAATGCAAGGAAAAGCATGACGAGGTGCCATTCTCATGTAGGAAAATATAGCACAGTTAGAGATGGGAGATTTTTTGGGGATCAGCAGTGGATCGGCCGGTTCCTTTGGTCCGTGGATTTCAGCGGATCAATCTCAAAAAGGGCGATTCGCGGTGTGCAGATTTCTTATTATTATTACCAATACCCTCCGCAGATTCCTCAATCCATTGATGGATTTGTAGAATCCAATCCACGGATTCCGCAATCTGTCTGCAGATCCTTAAGAATCCGCCACGGATTGCCGAATCCGCGGTTTCGATTCTACAAATCCGGCAACAGATTGTACCCAATGGCGGTTTGGGTTGCCGATGACTAGCTGACCACTTGTGTCTCTAAGGGGTTAATACATTAAAAAAAATGATAAACATTTATTTAATTCACTTTTCTAATATCATCTAGGTATTCTCTCTGTCTCTCTCTCACCAAGCTTTATTTCAGGATCTGGATGGGGATAATGCCAGACTTAGGAAGGGCTTACAGTAAATAACGTAGCATTAGTTCCTGGTGTTAACCTTAGAGCTTAGTGAATATGAAATGGAAATCAATTGGGCTTATTTGCATATCGTTTAGAATAATGTCCATTATTCATATTGCCATGCTTTTAGCAGGAGTACATTATGGTTAACATCACATTATATGATTAAATGCTTTAGTGAATATTGCATTATGATTAGCTTGTCATTAAATAGGCTAATGGATCTTAATTAATCTGGGCACTGTGTGCCGTGGCACTTGGCTTAAATGTTTGGTAGAGTAGGATCAAGGCTAAATCCTTTAAAAGAGTACATTGTGGGCTTGCAAGAATAGGATTCAGAAGACTTTCAGAACACAGAACACCCTGAAAGGAATGGTTAGTCATAGAATTCGAAGGACTAATTGTTACATCATAGAATGTAACAACTCTTTCATTACTTACGGGAACAATAGGATATGGAGGAGAAAATGGGGTTAAAACGATATAACCAAAAACTGAATAACACTGATTGAGGTGATATCTACATGTGACTTGTTTGTTTAATTGAATGCATCTCGCTATCGTTAAGATGTTGTTTCTACTAAACACCATCTTCATCAAACCAGAATTAGAGTATGTGGCTACAGTATGTTGCTGCTAAATAATATATAATTGGTAACAACTGACAACCGTTATAGATATTTAGCACTGTTCCAATAAGCAGCTTTGACATATTGGACTTTGTTCCAAACAGCAGGTGACTACTTTGTCAATATTTAAAAAATTTACATTGAACTTTGGAAAACACAGATTGCTGTACTTTTTCAAGGTAAATTGTATAATGTCATTAGAATAAATATGCTAGATAGCTTATTTGATATCATATTACAAACAGAAGCGGTGTCATTAATAAAAACTGAAAAGCAGAGGACATAATACAGAACTCGAAGGCATTCCACTGGCAACATCCAAAATAGCAGAGTAATAGTTGGAAAAATATATAAACCCGAAACCCCCTTGTATAAAAGCATAATCCACTACCAATGCAATCAAGTTTACTCACAAAATATAGTGGTCCATGGATGGTGTTGAAGGTCTTTGTAAAAACAGAAAAATAATCAACTTAGCTCCATTCTACACTGCATGTCATTAAAATGTTAAGACAATGATATCTGTGGTGTGATTTGGAGAATACCCTATAGACACTGGCTAAAATATTTTGTTGTACATAAATCCTGTTAGCAGTTTTGTGAATATGGCCTGTTTTCCAGACTTTTAAGATATTTTCATTAGAAAAATAGCTTTTAGTACTTTAAGCAGATGATACATTTGGTGATTAGGAATGTACTAAGTCAGAGGAACATAGGTTCTAGGTTGTCAGGCCCAAATTGATTACCTACTATGGCTTTGTCCTGCTCAATCTCAGCTTCTGTCACAAGGGCAAATTGAACTTCAGAAGTCTTAACATGAAATGGGTAATTTTATAAGACACTGGGTGAGAGAGTGGTGGATCCCTTAACTAGACTATTTAACAGTTTAAGTGGAGGCAACTGCCCAAGTAGTTTTATGCTGGCAGATATCCAAGATAATTCACAAGGCGGGGAGGAGCCCAGATGATGTGGCCTCATATAGACCAATTACTTTACTAAATATAGATTATAAATTGTATGCAAAGGTCTTAGCTAAAATATTAAAGATCCATCTACCAACTGGTTTCAGTCCTACCCATCAGGTAGATCCCAACATGTGTCCATCTCAGGCTTTAACTCCAACCCCTTGGATATCACCTGTGGTGTCCCGCAAGGCTCTGTTCTGGGGCCCCTACTATTCTCAGTGTTCATCAATGATCTTCCTACAGCTTATAAGGGAGCTTCAATACACATGTATGCAGATGACACAATCTTATATGCACACAGCCATAGCCTCTCCGACCTTGAACATATACACTTCAATCTGACTTTTTGAGACTTGAAAATTGAATTTCCCAAAACAATATGTTTTTAAACACTGACAAGACTGTAACAATGGTATTTGGGACCAAGGCCAATTTTTTAAAGCTTCCAATGACTGAGCTCCAGATCAGAACCAACGCTAATACCACCCTAACTCCTGTTAGCAGTTTTTAATACTTAGGCATATGGTTTGACTCCAATTTAACATTTGGAATGCACATTGATATCCTGACATCCAAACAAATCCTCCCTAAGTCTGCTGGTCAGAAAGCGTATCGCACAGCAGATGCTAATGCCAATTATCGACTATGGGGACATAGTATACAGCTTGGCACCCCAAACCCACTCGATACCCTCTACAATTCATTATGCCGTTTTGTTCTCAAATGCAACTACAACACACGTCTGCAACTACAACACACGTCACTGCGAAATGCTCAAAGAACTAGATTGATCATCACTTGAGTCTAGGCGCAAAGTTAATCTCTCCTGTCTTGCCTTCAAATACTTTCTGGGCAAGCTACCCATCTACCTGCACAAGCTCAAATATTTGATTTGAAAAGAGGAATAAGAGAGGACTGCCCAGTATCTCCCTGTTTGCCATCTCCCTGGAATCCTTAGCCATTTGAGAAATTGTCATACATTTGAGGGGATAATGATAGGGAATTAAGAGATTAAATTAAAATGTACACGGATAACAATTTATGGTTTATTAATAGACCTGGAGTCACTTTTCCTTTCCTTTGAGAGACTTTTGATATTTTTGGATAATTCTCGGGATACAAAATAAATATCACAAAATATCACGAAATTTGAAGCCCTGAATCTACTATATATTTCTCAAACAGTCATATGTTTCTATGTCTGTATGTGTCTCCCTGTGTCCCTCCCTGTGCCCCTAGCGGCAATCCCATTGGACCTTGGGCCAGGCCAATGAGATTGCTCCCTTGGCCCGCCCGCCCGCCCCTGAACACCTCTCATTGGCCTGAGGCGGAGTGACGGGCCAAAGGAGAGACACACACACACACTAACTCACTCTCCTCGGATCTGCGCCAGTCCCACTCTCCACCCCCTCTCACTCCCGTCGTGTGTGTGTGTGTGTGTGCCCCCCTCACCGCAAACCCCCCGCCCCCCCCTCACCGCAAACCCCCCGCCCCCCCCTCACCGCAAACTCCCCGCCCCCCCCTCACTGCAAATCCCCCCCGCACCGCAAACCCCCCGCCCCCCCTCACCGCAAACTCCCCGCCCCCCCTCACCACAAACCCCCTGCCCCCCCTCACCGCAAACCTCAGCCTCCCCGGCACCAAGCCTCCTCCACCTCACCTCTCACACACCGCCAGCAAAACTCCCGCCGCCTCTCACACGCCGCCTCACTCAGCTCTTCTCATCGCGGCCCCGTCTTACCGCCGGGAGCGCCAGCAAGCAGTTAACCCCCCCCGCGGCCGAGTCGGGAGCACCGGGGGCGCAAGGAGGTAACCTCCCCCCCCCACACACACAACCCCCCCCGCGGCCGAGCCGGGAGCACCGGGGGCGCAAGGAGGTAACCTCCCCCCCCACACACACAACCCCCACCGTGGCCGAGCCGGGAGCACAGGGGGCGCAAGGAGGTAACCTCCCCCCCCCACCACACACACAACCCCCCCCCCGCGGCCGAACCGGGAGCACGAGGGGCGCAAGGAGGTAACCTTCCCCCCCCCACCACACACAACCCCCCCCCGCGACTGGGAGCACCGGGTGGCGCAAGGAGGTAACCTCCCCCCCTCCACACAACCCCCCCCCTCCACACAACCCCCCCTCCACACAACCCCCCCTCCACACATCCCCCCCCCACACAACCCCCCCCCCCCCCACACAACCCCCCCCACACTCACACAACCCCCCCACACACACACACAACCCCCCCCCGCTGGCGCAAGGAGGTACACACACACACTGACACACACACACACACAGTGACACACACACTGACTGACACACAGTGACTGACACACAGTCACACTCTGACTGACACACTGACTGACACACAGTCACACACTGACTGACACACACTGACTGACACACAGTCACACACTGACTGACACACAGTCACACACTGACTGACACACAGTCACACACTGACTGACACACAGTCACACACTGACTGACACACAGTCACACACAGACACTCGCCCACTCACCCACTCACCGCCGCACGCAAACACTGACTGACGCACACTGACTGAAGCACACACACAGACTGACTGCCTGACACACACTGAATGGCGCCCGCGCACACACATTGACTGACGCGCGTACACACACCCTGACTAACGCACACACCTGAGACACACATACTGACTGACGCACACACACGCACACACACCCTGACTGACGCACGCACACACACCCTGACTGACGCACGCACAAACACCCTGACTGACGCATGCACACACCCTGACTGATGCACGCACACACACCCTGACTGACTCACGCACACACACCCTGACTGACGCACGCACACACACACCCTGACTAACGCACGCGCACAAACACCCTGACTGACACACGCGCACACACAGCCTGACTGACGCACGCGCACACACACCCTGACTGACGCACGCGCACACACCCTGACTGACGCACGCGCACACACCCTGACTGACGCACGCACACACACACCCTGACTGACGCACACACACACACCCTGACTGACGCACGCACACACACACACCCTTACTGACGCACGCGCACACACACCCTGACTGACGCACGCGCACACACACCCTGACTGACGCACGCGCAAACACACCCTGACTGACGCACACACACCCTGACTGACGCACGCACACACACACCCTGACTGACGCACGCACACACACACCCTGACTGACGCACGCACACACACACCCTGACTGACGCACGCACACACACACTGACTGACGCACGCACAGACACACTGACTGGCGCACACACACACACTGACTGGCGCACACACACACACACTGACTGCCGCACACACACACTGACTGGCGCACACACACACACACTGACTGGCGCACACACACACACACACACACTGACTGGCACACACACACACACTGACTGAGGCACACACGCACGCACACACTGACAGTGTGTGTGTGTGTGTGCGTCACTCAGTCTGTGTGTGTGTGTTTGTGTTTCTGCGTCAGACTCACTGACGCACGCGCACACACACACACTGACTGACTGACGCACACACAATGACTGACGCACACACTGCATGAAGCTGTAAAGGGGGACAAACAGAGCTGTAAAGGAGGGAGGGGGGGACTTGATTGATGTGAATGGGGGACAAACAGAGAGAGGGGGGAGGAGAGAGGAGACAGAGAGGAGCGGGAACATTACATCCCGGGCAACGCCGGGTCTCTCAGCTAGTACAGGATAAACCAAAGCATGTCATGGCAAACAAAGTGCCCATTTGTAATAGCATAAAATACCTGGGAATTTCGATCCCCTCAAACCTAAAAAAATTGTGCAATGTACATTTTTTTTAGTTTATAACCAAGTTATGCAGACTTTGCAACTAAGAAATTGCCACTAAGCATGTTTGTGCGAATAGGGCTCTTAAAAATGACAGGTTTTCCAGGAATATAGTATTTATTAATGATGCAACCTCTATTACTTAGGAAAAATGTCTCACAATGACTAAATAGAGAGATGTCAAACTTTATTTGGGGAGGCAAGAAACAGAATTATCCTGGAAAAATTGAAACAACATAAAGATATGGGAGGTTGCTCCCTCTAAAACCTTGAAAATTTTAATTATAGATGTAGCAGAGCCCCCCCTCCTTACCTCCGGTGAGAGGGGAACTGCTAAAGTGCCGCCGGAGCTCCGTGCAGATCGGGAGTATGGGGGCGGCCATCTTGAGAATCATGCATGCACTGTGGCAGAGGTACGGTGGCCATCTTAGAATGGCTCAGCATATGGTACTGCGGGACTACAAGTCCCAGGCTCCTATTGGGGGAGGAAACACACATGTGGCATCCCAGCCAATAGGGCTTGAAAAGCAGAGAACAGGATATCCTTGGCGCGCAGGGAACATGTGCACCAGTCGGATGGAGGGCGGCAAGAGAGTAGGTAGTGTCCAGGGAGCAGTGACCCTGGACTAGGCCAAGTCTTTCCCTGTAGGACCCAGCTAGGCCCTGAGTCACTCCAGTGAAGTGTTACAGGGAAGGCCCCAGATAGGGACACTTTGCCTTTAGTGTACATCAGTGTTGTTGCCCCAGTGATCGGATGGCCATGTGGTGCTCTGTGGTCTGGGACTAGGCCACAGGCCCCCATAGACAGTTCGTTGAGACACTCCAGCTGGAGCTCGCCCACCGAGGCAGATCTGGACTCATAAGGAGTGAGGGGATTGGTGTCGGAGGCCCCAGTTAGTGGGACCTGACAGATCCTTTGACCCGAGGGCAACACCTGGGTACAAGAGAACCCAGGTAGGTATCCTAAGTACACCACCGGTTCATAACACTTTGGGGAAGCGCTACCTCACACTTTGGGGTGGGCTTGTTCTGTGGATACCGGGGGTTTTAGGTGCCCAGGGCACCCTCAGTACTTTGTGGGAACCACACAGGGGTGTTGGGTATTACCTTGGTGTAATGTTATTGTGCATGTGTTTATTGTTACAGCGTGTGCAGTAAAGAAGTTATATTATATTCAGTTGTATAGTGTTTATTGAGTCCTATGTGGGACTATCCCGCCCTGCAGGGATCTCTCATAGATGGAGGCGCTGCCCAGAAAAGAGAGAGATTACCCCAGGCTACCAGAAGAGGAGGCTAAGGCCTCCTATGTGCCAACAGGTACAACAGCACGCGTAGTTCCCTTAGACATAGGGAAAGGGGGCTACATATATGTTTATTTAAGATGGTAAGAGTGGCTAAAAAACACACATGTCCTGATGCTTCCCGAGGTGGAGCGAGTTATTGCTGCTCCGATAACCTTATCAGCCCTTGCCCAAGTAAGAGTCAAAAAAATACCAGTAGAAGTGAGAAACAATACATTGTTCTCTTATACAAGGAGAGCCTGCAAGAAACTCCTGGGTCTCCTAATAGAACCAAAGCATTGTTAAAATATTTACCAATAGTAGTAAATCCAGAATTTCAGATGGGCATAGAATCTAAGATCTTTAGAGAATGGGAATCCTTGGAGATATGTATATTACACCTACGTTATAGTATAGAGAGGGGTTCAGTGTTTTTCTTTCAGGAGGCGCAGAGAGTTAAATATCACCGCTGGAAACTTCTTTGCATACACGCATCTTAAACATGATATACGTACTATCATCAGAGAACAGCCTAATGTTTCTGATCATGGATGCATAGATCAATATTTAAAACCTGACAAATTTGTCAATTTCCAATAAAGGTTTTTAAAAAAAACATGGAAGGGGTAATGTTATTGGGAAACACAACTTCCATTTTATTATAGAGGGGGCAAGACTTGCAGAGATAAATGTAAACTGTATGGAAGTGGAGTCCACAAATATAGTCCACAGATCTTGCACAGGTAGTAAGTTTGATATACATTCAGGGCCGGACCGAGGCATTATCGCGCCCCGGGCAGACTAATAATTTGTCACCCCTACTACTCACTGCCGCAGGCCACCTCGTCACAATAGGCACAGGCCTCCTCGCCATCTTCTTGAAGTTTCCTGACTGCTTGGATCTCTGCAGGGCACCAAGCGCTGTGGCATTAGCTGCCGTCATTTTTGAGCGCTCGCATACAGGACACTCAGCTTGGATTCTAGCTGGGCGTGGACAATGAAAAAAAATGGGTCCTTGCCACTGGCGGCCAAACTGAGTGTCCTGCTGGATGCGCACTCACAAATGGCGGCGGCGTCCCTTTTCAGCTGGCGCCTCGGTCGCCCCCCCCCTTAATTCGACACTGTATACATTGTAACTCATTCATTTGAATAGCCACTTAGAAAAGTAAAACGCAATCACACTCTAGGGAATACAACCCAAAGAATTCCCTTATTTA
This sequence comes from Ascaphus truei, assembly GCF_040206685.1. NCBI lineage: Eukaryota > Metazoa > Chordata > Amphibia > Anura > Ascaphidae > Ascaphus > Ascaphus truei. The sequence continues at coordinate 336,315,694 of NC_134485.1, read as the reverse complement.
TTTTGCATTGTATACCTACAGGGACAACAAACATTTCATCACATAGGGTACTCTTGCACTGTGCTCCACATTCCTCTGTTAATAATATATTATCCTTCAGCTGTTCACTCTTCCTTGACCTAGTATCCCATCGGAACTGTTGCTTGCACCAAAGAACCTTTACCTTCAAGTACTGACCTCACTGTCAATGTATAACCTTTCCCCTGCTTCTAAAGTGACATACAGGGCCATACAATATTTGTTTGTATTCGTTTAGGGACATGGGTCTCACATACAGCAGATTCTTCCCAAGTCCTGTCTAGCTGTTACTATCAATAAACGTGGCATTTGACAACATTAGATGTGGTCATGTGTAGAGATGCACAAAATTGCTGTGAAACTCATCTGAGAGTATACATTCAAAATTGTAATACATTTATGTGTGAAGGTGAAATCTATTCTGTAGATTTATCAGATACTATGCATGTATCTAAGGCTCTTATCAATGTGCTGTGACGATGCCTTTCCACTGAAGCGTTTGGCTCCTTTCAAATCAATGGGACTAGAATCTTCTCCAGCCGGGTGAAGACAATTTATCAGCATATTGAACAGGGAACTGAATCTTACTAGCTATTTATTTTTTAGTAAGGAGAATGTCTCTGGTAATATAGCCCTCGTCACTTCAAAACTTTTTCCTTCTCCTATTTCTCTTGCAGATAAAAAAAAAAGAATAAAATTTTCCTTGAAACATAGTGCAGCTGGTATATTTTCTGATAGGATGTAATATTGATCTGACGTGATTAAATGTACACTGAAAGATTTCAATAGAGAATGTTTCAAACTAATTCCGTGCTGAATATTTTGCGTGTGCTGTGATTTGGTTTAGGGATAAAGGTTAAAGGTACAGTATTATGAGTCAGAGTAACCCTGACAGTCCTGGTTATCTAACACTTTCCACTGAACAATGGTAAGCATTTATTAAGTATAATTGTAGCCATTCCTTTGTCAATAAACCAGGGCTGTTCACCTGGCGGCAGCAGCAGGCCAAATACAGCCCACAAAGGGCCATGGCTTGGCCTCATAACGGTCTGCTTCTGCTAATTTCATTGTAGTTGTTCAGACATCAAAGTGAAATGTAAAATGTAAATGCAATGTCAATTATTATGGGACATATTAATTATTATACTTACATTTTGCAAGCATTTAATGTTACATTCAAGACTCCTGTGGCCCCTCTATTGCTAAAATATTTTCTATTCGGTCCCTTTGGAAAATTAGTGGGAGCATAAACAGCACGCTAAGACTCCTTGCAGTCTCTCCCTCCAGCTTAGGCTGCGTCCCTGCTAGCGCTGAGTGGGCGGCACTTGCGGTGGTTACTTACATATATAAATATATGTAAGTCCCCGCTCACGCTGTGCACGCTCTTGCGTGGGCACACATGCTCACCCACGCTCGGTGCTTAGGTAAACAAAAAACCTATATTTTTCCACTCGTTCGACTACCCGCAATGCCCCCGCATGCGCGTAAATGCAGGACACCCGGCGCTCATGCTTGGAGCGCTCTCCAAGCATGAGAGCGCTTAGCACCAGCGTGGACTCAGCCTTAAACAGAAATTGCCTGGAATTATGTAAACGGATTAAATGGGAAGATCTGAGCTGGTTTTCAGGTAATTCTGACTTAGTTCTTCAAATTCCGTTCCTGGTACGGAGGCACATTGCCCCATGAAGTCCTGATGTCTGTAAGTTAGGGCATTGGTGAACAACAGGCATCTTGGGGCTTTACCTTAGGTCCCCAACTTCTGCAACCCCCAACGTCCAGTTCTCCCTCTTTTTCCGGTACAAGGAAGCAGAGATGTTTCTAGTGTGGATGGTATCTCCCTCCGCTGCTTAATGACAATGTGTTAATCAATACTGTCCAGCTCTTCACCTGTACTAATCACAAGTTACCACTGTAAGAAGAGGAGCGGACAGCATTCATCAGCACTAAGCAGCTGACTGAAGCAGGGAGAAGCTCCTACCCATAGCTTCAACGCCCCTTCTGCCTGTGCACCATATATAAATATACAGTCGTGTGAAAAAGAAAGTACACCCTCTTTGAATTCCATGGTTTTACATATCAGGACATAATAACAATCATCTGTTCATTAGCAGGTCTAAAAATTAGGTAAATACAACCTCAGATGAACAAAAACAACACATGACACATTACATACATGGTGTCATGATTAATTCAACAAAAATAAAGCCAACATGGAGAAGCTATGTGTGAAAAACTAAGTACACCCTTACTGCTTCCATAGGAATTAAGATGCTAAGTAGCAGACAGGTGCTGCTAATCAAATGCCCTTGATTAATTGATCATCAGCAAGTGTGACCACCTCTATAAAAGCCGAAGTTTTAGCAGTTTGCTGGTCTGGAGCATTCAGGTGTGTGTTAACACAATGCCAAGGAGGAAAGACATCAGCAATGATCTTAGAGAAGCAATTGTTGCTGCTTATCAATCTGGGAAGGGTTATAAGGCCATTTGCAAACAATTTAAAGTCCATTATTCTACAGTGAGAAAGATTATTCAAAAGTGGAAAACATTCAAGACAGTTGCCAATCTTCCCAGGAGTGGACATCCCAGCAAATTCACCCCAAGATCAGACCGTGCAATGCTTAGAGAAATTGCAAAATACCCAAGAGTTACATCTCAGACTCTACAGGTCTCAGTTAGCATGTTAAATTTTAAAGTTCATTAGAAAAAGACTGAACTGAAAAAGACTGAACAAGTATGGTTTGTTTGGAAGGGTTGTCAGGAGAAAGCCTCTTCTCTCTAAAAAGAACATGGCAGCACGGCTTAGGTTTGCAAAGTTGCATCTGAACAAACCACAAGACTCCTGGAACAATGTCCTTTGGACAGACGAGACCAAAGTGGAGATGTTTGGCCATAATGCACAGCGCCACGTTTGGCGAAAACCAAACACAACATATCAGCACAAACACCTCATACCAACTGTCAAGCACGGTGGTGGAGGGGAGATGATTTGGGCTTATTTTTACAGCCACGGGACCTGGGAACCTTGCAGGCATTGAGTCGACCATGAACTCCTCTGTATACCCAAGTATTCTAGAGTTAAATGTGAGGCCATCTGTCCGACAGCTAAAGCTTGTCTGAAATTGGGTCATGCAATAGGACAATGATCACAAGCACACCAGCAAATCTACAACAGAATGGCTGAAAAAGAAAAGAATCAAGGTGTTGCAATGGCCCAGTCAAAGTCCAGACCTCAACCCGATTGAAATGCCGTGGCGGGACCTTAAAAGAGCTGTGCATAAACAAATGCCCGCAAACCTCAATGAACTGAAGCAACGTTGTAAAGAAGAGTGGGCCAAAATTCCTCCACAACGATGTGAGAGACTGATAAAGTCATACAAACAATTACTTCAAGTTATTGCTGCTAAAGGTGGTTCTACAAGCTATTGAATCGTAAGGTGTACTTACTTTTTCACACATGGCTTCTTCATTTTGGCTTTATTTTTGTTGAATAAATCATGATACGGTGTAATATGTCATGTGTTGTTGTTCATCTGAGGTTGTATTTACCTAATTTTAAGACCTGCTAAGGAACAGATGATTGTTATTATGTCCTGATATGTAAAACCATGGAATTCAAAGAGGGTGTACTTTCTTTTTCACATGACTGTGTGTGTGTGTATATATATACCTATATATATATATATATAGCAAATGGTACACGGCAGGGCTCCACTTCTATTTGCACTCTCTATTGAGCCCTTGGCGGCCGCCCTGAGATTGAACTCGAATGTTTCGGGTATAAAGTTCAAAAATACAAAATATAAGGTGGCATTATTTGCTGACGACATTTTAATGACATTGTCTAGGCCACTTATTACTTTCCCTAACCTCTTTCTAGTATTAGGACAATTTGGCATTATATCAGGCTTCAAAATTAACCAGTCAAAATAACTAGCTCTAAGTATTAATTTGCCTCACAACCTGATTAAACTTCTCAATGATAATTTCAATTTTACATGGAGCACAAACTATACACCATACCTGGGAATAAATATCACAAAAACTGTACTGTCACTCTATAAATATAATTACCCCCAACAAATTCGTAAGCTCAAAAATGATCTAGAAGAAGGGGATAGATACTGTATCTCCTGGATAGGTAGGATAACGGCAGTCAAGATGACTCTCCTGCCCAGGCTAATGTACCCTTTTCGGACTCTTCCTATCCAGGTTCCCAATAAAGATTTGACCAGTCTACAGAGCAATATCGCTAGGTTCATATGATCAGGTAAATGATCTAGAATTAAAAATATAGTACAACAGAGACCTTCAAGCCTAGGAGGCCTGGCTTTGTCCAATTTGCGGAAATATCTCCAGTCATCTCAGCTGTCAATTACTTCTCTGGAACTCAGCAGAGTGCATGAGAGCATGGGTTGATATAGAGAACCATATCTGCTCCCCGGCAAGGTTGGACTCTTTATTATGGCTAGACCACCAGAGGGAATGGTGAGCCCAATGATCAAGCATTCTCTGGCACTATGGAATTGACTTAAATATAAGTACAGATTTACTACCAAGAATTCTGGTATGATCCTGCTTTTCTATAACCCTCAGTTTGCCCCAGGAATGGAGGAAAGCAGATTTGCAGCTTAGAAGAGAGGAGGGATAACTAGGTCAGACATATGCTATCTGATAAAGAAATTAAGGGCTTCCCTGAGCTTCAAGAGAGGGCTGATCTACGCCCTGGAGAAGTGTTTAGATACCTCCAGTTAAAAGATTTTATTATGACAAAGCATACGAGCCCTTCTCTGGCAGTCACAACCTATTTTGAAGACCTCTATAACTCAAGATATCTAGACAAAGGTTTAATCTCAATTATCTATCAACTCCTGTTAGATTAGATTTGAATCTAAAGACCATATATATCTGAAAGTGGGAGGGGGAGATAGGGGAACTATAGACGGACGTTCACAGAGGTACACAATTGGAGACTTTTATAAGGTGAAATTATAATAAGGCTTTATTGTGCCTTTTCCTTTTCATCAGGAAATCCATCCAAACACAGGGGGGGGGGGGGGGGACAAAGCTTCTATTCACTTGGGAGTATTTCTAGTGAAAAACTATGCAATTCACAACCCCTAGTTAAGCAGGTCTCCCAGCCCCAAACACATAGCATAACATAAGCAGATATAAGAAGTCTCTTAAGAATGAAAGTCTTATCTGTTAGCTGCTGTAGAGTAAGCTTCTCTGCTCTCCTGGAACCGCACCCGTGCATGCACAGAAAATATCAGCATCCAGGTTTAGAAGTCTTATTTGGTGTCTTGCAATCAGCTATGCTGTCCAGAGCTCAAGACCGGTCAGCTCCAGAGATCTATGTTCTCTTGGTCAGTCTCTCCTGGGAGACTCAAGAACACTGCTCTGTCTCCAAAGTTCAGCTCTCAGTCGGAGCTAAGGAGTCCCTTCCTGTCTCAACAGACAGGCTTTTGTAAGCAATCTAGATCAGGTAGGTGGTGTTTATTAATTGATTACCAGCAGTTAACCACCACACTGCTAGATTAAAGGCACATTACTTGAACAGGGATTACTCCCCTGTTACAGGAACTCCTAGAGATTGAGGAATTGTCTGATATATGTGAGGCAGCGGTATCCAGCTCCATATGTACGACCATAAAGGAAAATACATATAAGTTGTTATTTCGCTGATATCTTCCACCAATACGATTGCATGCTATCACTAACAGTATATCCCCTCTATGTTTCCGAGGCTGTGGACAGAGAGGATCTCTTTTACAATATATGGTGGACATGTCCAATCTTGGCCCCTCTCTGGCGACAAGCTTTTGAACTTATTAACTCTCTTATTAACCCCGCATTTCTTCATGCATGACGATATTTGTAATATTAATGAGAAATGTCTGCTACACAGTAGATTTTGGTCTTTTTTCAGCAAGGGGGTTTCCTGAAGGATAACAATTTTACTCCAATCTGATTTTGCACTTCTGGGGAGTGTTAAGACTGCTAACATTTGGGGTAATTATTTTCAGACCCATTTCTTAGTCCAGAAGTTATTTATTTTCTGGATATTTTGATCTCTCTGCGTTTTGTATTCTTTCTGTAGCTGCCAAAGGTCAAGGAAATCGGATATGAGGGGATTAGCTCCTTTTCCTTTTTTCATAAGATCTGATTTAAGGATATTTACCTTGTTAGAAGGCAGAAGGGGTCAAAAAGGTTATATGTAGAGTAAACAAACACAAATAATCAGAGAAGCAAGTCCTATTTCAACCTAGTTCATAAGCATAGCTTTTCAGGATATATAAATAGAGTGCAAGCCCGTAGTGACCAGAAGGTAGTTCACAAGCCAGCTCCTACAGGGCTCCAACCGAGAACCCATCCCCTTTCTAATGTTTAGCCTTTTTGAGTAGGCTCTCCACTCAATACTAATAAACTTATAAACCTAAACACTAATTTATCATAACAATAAACACATTAATGCATTCAGCGGTTCATGTGGCAACACTATGACAAGGTAAAAAATATAACTAAAGTCTTATAGTTTCTTTCTCTTCTCGGGTGTATATGTGGTCTGGGCCGCGTGAGTCACCTCTTTCCTTTCTCTGCTGTTTCCAATCACAGAGATGGTGAGCCAGCTTGCCCAGGGGTTCCAGCCCTGTCGGTTAAGGGAACTTCTAGGCATTGAAGCAAAGTGAGGACCTCTTATCTTGTGGCTGCTGACCAGGCCACCCCATTCAGCGTAACTATCACTTGGCATGGCAACTACCACCTGTAACATATCTGAATCTCTCTCACCTCTGCTGTGATCTGGGTTAAATTGCGCTGTTTTTGTAGGATAGCTGGTGCCAGGTATGAAAAGATCTGCAGAACCTCATTATCTATGGTGATCAGTGTTGCTCTTGTGGTCTTCATTATGGCCACCTTCCCCATATATTAGTGCAGCCTCATGATCACGGCTCTGGGTCCGTATTTCGAAGTCACCGCTCTGTGGGTCTGATCCATTTCTAGTAGTGCCTTTGTCTGCATTTGTTAGTAGTATATAAAACAGGCGGGGCAAATAGGTCTCTAGCTGGGTCATGTCCACCTCGTCCAGGATGTTCCTTGTGCTCAAATTGTTGTGGCGGGACATGTTTTTGGCGTCCTCTGATTGATCAAGTATTAAGTCCCCCTATCTTCATAATGTAAGTATTGCTTGGTCTGCAGTCTCTTAGGCTAGGTCCCCAGTGGCCATGGCTGCGACGGCGTGCACGGCACACACAAGATACGGCCCTCTATGGGGCCCCAGCAGCTGCCTGTGCTCCCCGGCACAATGCGCGATGCACAACCGCCTTTGCCAAAAGACAAGAATTTTGTCTTTTGGCGCGGTGGCTGAGCATTGGCCATGTCACGGTGGCGGTTCAGCAAATGAGGGCGAAACAGGCGTGTGACATCATGGCCGCGCCCACGCCACACCTCCCCATCACGAGTTCCCAGTAGGCCACCTGCTCGTGCTGATGCCGGGAACGAGCGCCACCATGCACCCTTTCGCGCACCCAGCGTGCGCACTGGAGCCTTAGCAGTGTGTCAACTCATCCATTGTGCACTCCATAGTGCCAGTCCTTGCATCTAATGAGGTAACCTGCAGGCTATTACAGTCCATGTATTTTTTCAATTCTGACTGTAACGTGTTTTTTATGTCAGCTATAAACTGAGAAATGTCTTGTCGAAGGTGGGTAGTGCTGCTCCTCCTCTACCTCCGGCTCTGAGTCTGGGGCGGCACGCAGAGAACCGTCATTTACTGATGCCTGCACTGACTGAAACAAACTTTTAAAGAAAGGAGTTACTTCCTATGAGGTTACCCTTTTGTTTTTCGGCCCCATCTCTTGTGCTGGTGTTGTTGCTCCTGTGTGCTGAGTTTTTTAGCATGAAAATCATGGCGTGGAGGCCTCACTGTAGAGGGAAGGCGAGCGGTTAGCGGAGCACAATCCCTAAGGGCCCATTTTCTCTGATGCCCTCCAGGCTTAATATTTGGATATTGTAAAATTAGAGAAGGAGTGTCAAATTTCAGACTAAACACATTCTCTTAGAACAGCAAGTGGATGTGAAAGATGATAAATACAAAGAAGTAGTGGGAACATGGGTTTGCAAATGAAAAAGTCGTGGTACTCCTTACCTCCCTAATAGCATCACATTTTAACTTCTGCCAAATGCTACAAATATGGAGAAGAGAAATATCTAGTCCAGTGGTTCCCAAACCTCTCGTCAGAGCCCTGAGTAGGACCAGGTTCCCGATACAACCACTCAACATTCCATTCATATGCGATTTTGGGGCATTCACCTGTGTGCAAGTGCATTGGTTATTCCTAAAGCCCAGTGTGGCCAGTGGTTCACGATGAGAGAGGTTTGAGAACCACTAATTGTAGTCCTATATAGTAATAATTGTCTCTCAACTGGAACAACATGACTGCAACTCCTAGAATGCAGTGATACAGCAGTAAAAAAAGAAGACTGGATTAATTGAATCTCTAGACTTGAAGTCATGTGCCACTCTCATTTTACCACTGTCAGATATTTTTCTGACTTGTTAACCCTATCTCTCGGAAATAATTAGCTGGCCATAATAAGAAGACTTTATCTAGTAAAATAATGATAACACTTTATTAATATATCTGTTAAGCACAGTGCTGTGCAGTGTAGAACAGTGCATGCACAGTAATGACGAGAATACATGCATCTAATTTGGTAGTATCTGAGACACAAGAATATAACATGACACACAGAGCTGACTATGAATTTTTCAGCCTGGACCTATTACAGAATTTCACAGACATCTTCCTTAGCCAACTTTGCATACAGTACCTGCACTTATTCTGTGCTTTGCTGAACCCCTAGACTGAATCAACCAGTGTTGTACTTCATTAAATGAAATGTCAAACTACTAGCATGCGTGGTTGAAACTCGTGGTTTAATTATGGCATCAGACTAATTTTAAAGATAATCCCGTAATCCCCTTTCATGAAACTCAGAAGAAATTGGGTGGTATTATTGAATGAGTAAACCAGTCACTCCAATGTTAGTCACCTGCACATTAATATGAGAATCAGACACATGCAAGGAATGTTACACGTTTATATTATTATTGTTACGATTGTTCTTCCACATTTCCTTTTTTTTATTGTCCAGTATGCTTTGTAATGGTGTTATTTGTATTTGCTGTCTTTAATACAAAAACACAAACATCCAAATACCAAGGAGACGTACTGATTGCAAACCGAATAGCTGTCATGTCACCAGTGAAATACTGTATGTTTCTTATGTATTGACGATATAAAGACCTAATGTTATGACTGGTCTTGTTACAAATGGAAATTCACCCCAAACTACACAAATAATATTCCATTCAAATATTATACCTGAAATTGCTGATCAGGAAGTTCTTTAAATAGTTCTTCATCTCTCTTTAGCAGCGACTGGGAGCTGCCAGAATTTTTTTTAAATTATTTATTTATTTATTTATAAAATGTTTTACCAGGAAGTAATACATTGAGAGTTACCTCTCGTTTTCAAGTATGTCCTGGGCATAGAGTTAAGACAAATAATACATGTTACAAATACAGTTACATAAATGAACAGGATATACATTACAGTATATACAAGACATTGCATGCACAGTTAAAGAAAATATATATTATGGGCGTATGTAACAGTTACAGACCAGATTAAAATGTGTGACAGCCTTAGTTTTGAAAGAGCTTAAACTGGTGGTGGCTGTGAGAGTCTCCGGTAGATTGTTCCAGTTTTGGGGTGCACGGTAAGAGAAGAAGGAGCAGCCGGATACTTTGGTGAGCCTTGGGACCATGAACAGACAATAACAACACTGTTCACTAAATAACCCTCTAAGTCAGGGGTGCACAAACGAAGGCCTAGGGGGGCGCAAGATTTTTCAGGCAGAAAGGTGGGGCGGCGGTTGCAGAAGCCCTGCGTTCTTCCCCAAGGCATTTAAATTAACTGCAGGGGGATTGCGTGAGGCCTCTGCAACTTCACTTACCTTATCTCCGGCGACGTGTCGCCATGGCAAGGTGATGTCACGTGACCCCGTGGAGACATGGTAAGGATGTGGGGGGGGGGGGGGGGGGGGTAGAGGCGCGAGCAGGGGGGGGAGTGCAGACAGAGGGGGAACAGGGGAAAAAGATTGCGCACCCCAGCTCTAAGTGTTCTTTTTTTAACTGTTCCAACGAGCATGATGGAGTGGTTAAATGAGGAGTGTTCACAATATTATACTAAGGGGGTAATTCAATATGCCCTGGTACAACCAGCCCAAAAAAACCATTCAAGTCGGGGAACACCAATATGTTGGATGGATCATCAGACCACTAAAGGAACATAGACAAAATATAGTTCATGGGAATTTAAAACACAGTCTCGAGGCATTTTAAAGATGATCATAATACGGATCCTAGGTTCCAATCGGTTATAGGAATTGAACACATCCCCAAACATTTAAGATTATGAGATTATGCCAGAAAGAAATTTACCGGACAAATATACAATTTTGCAAACCCGAAGAATTATATGTAGCAATATTTTCATTATAAATCCTTTGCAGTTGTCTACACACTAGAGATCAGGATCCATTTATAAAGTTTCAGTTCTATCGAAACAAATGTTAAAATCATAGATTTGTAGGTCTCTTTTTTTTTGAGTAAAACAATGTTATAAAAAGTTACATTTATTTATTTTACAAACTCTCGCTTATATATAACAGAAACAGATATAGCAAAACAGCGCCCAACACTAATTAATAAATAAGACTTGTAAATATAACTAATCAATATAAAGTGCAAACTAGGTGATTGAGTAAAGTCAAATCTAACCACAGTTGTATAGATAGCCAAGAGAAACAAACCAAGACAATTGAATATGTGCGAACTATAAACGAATAGATTACCAAACTATATTACAATAAAATATACGTGTGGCTGTATTAAAACTGATAAATGAACAAGTTGATTAAAAATAATAGAAAAACATTCACAAAAAAAAACAAAAATGTATAAAACCCATTCTAACATCCTCTGAGAATCCGGGATTGTATCCTTTTCTATTGTTTTACGTTCTCATTCCCCCAAAAGATGTGATTGTGCTAAAAGATAAATAGTTATAATAACATGAGGCATTTATTGGAACATCAAAGACCAGGATGTGCATTCATATTGTGTTATTATTGTCTCTCATGTATCAGCAATAATCACTGTTCAATAAAAGTACACATTTTTGGCAAGCTAAGCAAACCTTCATAAAAAAGGTATATATGTCTCACATTTTAATCTGGTCAGTAACTGTTGCATACGCCTATAATATATCTTATGTCTAACTGTGCATGCAAACGTCTTGTATATAATGTATACCCTGTTCACTTATGTAACTATGTATTTGTAACCATGTATTATTTGTCAACATAACTCTGTGCCCAGGACATACTTGTAAACGAGAAGTAACTCTCAATGTATTACTTCCTGGCAAAACATTTTATACATAAATAAATATCCCTCCTATAGTGCTTTTACACTAGCTCTAGCATTTAAGCAGTTGTGGAAACTCTCTTCCCCTCTCACTTCCAATTTCCCTTCCACCTTGGGTTATTTATCAAAGGTTTCCTCACTATAAAGCTGCAGTAAATGTACTGCAGAAGTAGCACCAGCCATATACAAGGGAAATAATCTAATGAAATGCTATGGGTTTTTACCTGTATTAAACCCGGTGCTGTTTGTTTGCTTTGGTATTGCCTTAGTTTTGCCACCTGTACACTTTAATAAATGCCCCTCTTTCTCTTTTCTCCAGCCCCTGCTCTGTATACGTTGACATACATCTCATTCTGTAATCCTGCCTGACTCTTGCATCAGAGCTTGTTTGAACACATGGAGCATATCAGAGCTGCATTCTTTGTGTGACTTTTGTGACTAGAGAGTATATTATATTTAGACTGCTCACTTAGTATTAACCTCATAGGTGCATCAATTACCCTGTGGGATTGGGAGTAATGTATTTTCTATTATTAGCATCCTCTGCATTGTGATGAATAATTGTTCCTCAAACAGCACCTAACAGTTCACAGATACTAAGCAATACATTATGGACACTTCTGGTGGCCAAAGAATTAAATGTGCAATTGACCCTCAAACATGTTTTGAGAAAGGTAAAGGGATGTCAAGTACTCTAAACATGCTCAGCACCCCATTTCCTTAACAAAAAATTGTTTCATATGATGGACATGACTGTCGTTTTATCCTTTCCACAAACATCTGCAAATGACTAGATATGTTATATTGTGAAAAGTAAGATTCACTGTGCACAGTTTAAAAAGGATTTACTGAAAAGTTACATTAAGAAAAATCATTATACACCATACTTTATATAAGTTATGGTGGGTGAAAAAGACGACAAAAAAACCTCCACCATGTAGCAGATAGCAAATAAAATATCCCATGCGAGCACATTCACATGTGTTAGGCCGCGTTCACACAGGGAGCATCACAACGCTGCGTGCGCGCGTCCGGGTGAGCACGTCTCCGTCTGCTGGGCGATGTGTGATCATCCCCAGCAGACGAAATGATCCGACACAGCGGGCGGGGCGGGGGGCGGCGGTGCAGTGTCACGGGCGCAGAGCAAATGTATGGTGGTTTCCCCCCCCCCATCGCTGTGCTGGAGCTCCCTTTAGCACGGGAGGGTATAATAAAGCAGCAATCCGGCGTACTGACAAGTCATGTGTATACATGATTCCATCCGAGGCTGCGCTGTGCTGCTCTCCGCTACGGAGACCCTCCTCCCTTTCCCCCGTCCCCCGTCTTCACTGCCGAGTCTCAATTTCAGCAGCCAATCAATGTAAATGCCTGGGCATTGATTGGCTGCTGAAATTGACGTCACGCTGCTGCAGCCGGAGATCACGGATTGAAAAGACTCCGGCGACTGCAGCAGCGTCGACGTCGTACTTTGCAGCCAATGGTAATTTCAATACTGAACACTACCAAGGAACTCAATCACTACAGATGCCTGCGGAACGTGTGCACAAGGCAAACAAGGCACGCAAAAGCACAATATTACTCTGACAATCTCCTCCAGAATACATCAAACCCAGCTAACTTCTGGACGGTTATCAACAATATATTCCAGCCTCCTTACCATCAATAGAAAGGGAAAGAAAAAAGCGGAGCACTGCCAGGGAATAAAGAAAAAGGCTACCGCCCACATTGACCAGCGCCCCCCAGATCCCGTCGGACTGAAACATCGCGGTACTACCATCAGGCACCCGGTAAGGCGGCGGGAGACTCTGCTTGCAGGTCTCTACTACCAACAGCCAGTCCTGTTACACCGGGGAGCCATAACCGCTTTTCAGAGTGAGGAGGGTCTCATTCCAACCCACACGGGGGACTGGTACCATCGGTCATATCGGAGCTTATCCCGAGATTACACAGGTGAGGTGGGTGTCATACAGACCCACACTTTACATCGGTACTCTAATCAGGACACTCTCTGCCCATATTTTTTATACCGGTTTATGTGATTTTTATTTGCAGCACTTGCCATATTTGTAGCTTCCACGTGGGGATCTTCCCCGTTTTTTCCACTCCTTACCATCAACAACCAAGTAATATCACTAAGGGGGATATTACTCTGACAAACCCCACTGACATTGCAAATGCATTCAATGATTACTTTGTGGGGTGTGCCACTAACTTATTAGCGAAACGCAGCCCAAACCACAAATCTGAATCTCATCCTGGGAGTGCCCACATAGCCCCACCCCCTCCCAACACTGCCCACAATTTTCAATTTGGCCCAGTATCTGAAGAGGAGATTACACAAGCACTCCTCAAACTAAAACTAAGCAGCCAATGCGGATCTGACGTACTGCAATCTAAGTTCCTAAGACTTGGTGCCCCAGCCATTGCCAAACCAATTGCTTCCATAGTCAACTCTATCCTGTCTGCAGGCCATATCCCTAAGAAAAAACAAATAAGTGCGCACTAAAATATATACTTAATACAAAGTTTTAATTGTGATGTCAATTTAAATCAAAAAAACACACCCCACCATGTGGAAAAGGTAAATAAATATATACCAATGTAGATGAGCGTCTGCTGCTGTGTAAAGGGTAGCCCAAGACCCTAGAATCTAGTAACAAAAAAACAAACAAAACGCACAACACTCATCGTGAAAAATGTAATAAACTATGTTTATATATAAGGTGTTTCAAGGTTATGCGTACATCAAGGTAGATTAATCAAGCATAGAGCCACAGAGTGGCAGTTACCAGCGTCTGCAACCAGGAACCACCAGATCTTCACTCTCCTTTCCACCTACAGGTAGGTGAAATGCCAGATAATTGATGACTCAGCCACAGTCTGAATGTCCTGTAAATAGCGTCAATGCGCTTAGTGGATCCTGGGGAGTGGTTGTCCTTTGCTCGCAAGTAGTACACAGGTTCCTCTGCAGACCTCACTGTATTTCCCGATCAGTCAGGCAGCGTGACGGCGTGGTCCCGCGGACCCTTCTGTGACGTCAGAGCGCCCACTCTGCTTTGAGTAACAGCGTCTGCCAGTAATGATTCAGACCTCACTTGGCAACCACAGAGGCAGGCAACAGCGCGGCACATGCGCAGAAGAGGAAATCAACTCGGTGTTCAGCAAACTGTTTGACAACAATAAAATACACCTTGGAACATGAATAATAAAAATATATAGGTTGAATGGTATCTCTCCTACGCGGCGTTTCGTAGCTCAACAGGCCACTTCTTCAGGGTTCCTGGTTGCAGACGCTGGTAACTGCCACTCTGTGACTCTATGCTTGATTAATCTACCTTGATGTATGCATAACCTTGAAACACCTTATATATAAACATAGTTTATTACATTTTTCACGATGAGTGTTGTGCGCTTTGTTTGTTTTTTTGTTACCATATCCCTAAGACCTGGAAAACTGCTAGAGTTGTCCCAATCTTCAAAAGTGGGGACAAAAACACTGTGTCAAACTACAGACCAATCTCCCTTCTCCCAATCCTATCCAAAGTCGTGGAAAAATGTGTCCACTCCCAACTAAGCGATTACTATACCAAGACAAATTTCCCTAGCCAATTCCAATCTGGCTTTCGCCCCAAACACTCTACCATAACTACCCTGCTAAAAGTTTGCAATGAAATCCAGTGTGGAATGGAACGTGGTCAACTCACTGGTGCAATATTCCTAGATTTTGCAAAGGCTTTTGATACTGTTGATCATGCTATTCTGCTTAACAAACTCCAGAGCTCTGGAATAGGGAAGCACACTTTAAACTGGTTTCAGTCCTACCTATCAGGTAGATCCCAACATGTGTCCATCTCAGGCTCTAACTCCAACCCCCTG